>NW_027325673.1:300000-600000 GCF_048418805.1 Vulpes vulpes
TGTGTGCCCAGTGGGGAAAGCACTTTGGAAACTACCTTGGCTTTTGAGCCACACAACCTTAGATCACTTTCACTGTCAGATAGAATGTCTGCAAACCTGGGGAAAAACATCAAAAGGGTCTCTCTCTCTCTCTCTCTCTCTCTCTCTTTCTCTCTTTTTTTTCTAGTGGTATGTGAAAAAATAAAGATAAGGTTTGAAATGTTTTTCTCTGAATTAGAGTTAAACATATGACGGATTCTAGCTTGGAGAAAAAAATGAAATTTCTTGAAGTCTAGCTTTTTGAAATGTAATTCCTATGCATAGATCACAGGATGTATCTTCATAACACATGCCAGGGACATGGTCAAGGATGGAAATGCCTGGTTTAGTTGTCCTTAGTTTGATTAACTTTTGCAGAGGGTGACAATAATATCTACTGAATGCCAGGCTAATATGTGTACATTAAGATACATAATCTGATCTTCACCACTATATTTCAAAGTTAGTAATGAGTTATTTTTATTAATGAATTATAATTATTAATACTTCTAAAGAACCTATTATAATAATAAAATATTAAAAAGATGAAATATAAAAAGGAAGTCACAAATGCTACTATTTTAATTTGTCTACTTTGTTTAAATTTACGAATGTCTTCCAGTGTTTATGAAGTTAGCAGCTTAATTTCTCTCACTTCATCTTGGCCATCCTACATCCTTGCATCAACTATCCCTTAAAGTATTTTTCATCTGCCAATTAGTGTCCAATAACATGTTGCTTAGATTTGAAAGTTTAATCAAATTCATTCTTTCTGCATATTTAATGTACATATAATTAGTGCTGGCTATATATTAGAGCACTAAAATCTTTCGATTTCTTTATGACAATGTCTTCTGTAAATGAGAGAAGCATAAATAAAATTCTAAGAAATATGAAAGAAGGTCAAGAGAAATCCATTCACTTAACAAGAATTTTTAACCCCTACTCAAGTAGTTTGTGAGCTTATGGATATGGAAAGATGAATATGGCACAGTATATCTTATTTCAGAATGTCCAACTCTGGTGCAGAGCTCAGCAAGCTTTTCCTGAACAGGGTCAGATAATGAATATTTCAGGATTGTATTATATATCGCAGGTTCTGTGGCAACTCCTCAGCATTGCCACTGTTGCATAAAAGCATCCATAGACAATATGGAAACAAATGAGTACCACAATGGTAATATAAAAACTGCTTACAAAAACAGAGGGTCATATAGGGGCTAATGTACAAAATTTATCCACCAACCACTGGTCTCATGTGTAATAAGGAAATTATTAAATTTAAATGTGATAGTTCTAGAATAGAAATGATCAAAGGATGTAGAGTTTCAATTTCTCTGAGGGAAGGAATGCTTTACATAGAATGTGACATTTTAAGTACGTACTAAAATAATGTGTTAAAATTAACTAACTCGAGAACATAGAGAGTAGCTATTGAAAAGTCCCGAACACAAACCCCCAAAAGACCATCAAGTTCTTAAATCTGGCAATAGAACATAGCATGTGTGCCCAGAGGTGAAGCTGGCAGTATTGTCGGTATCTCATATGGAATCCTCATGTATTTGTTTGGTGTTCACTGTCTAACCATCAATGATGTTGATTGACATCAAGAGAGTGAAATGACAGCTCTGTGTTAGGAGAATACTTCTGGTAAGAACTGGAAACTGAAGGACCTGGCAGCGGTCACCAGTCTGGCTGGCTTTATCAAACAAGATAATGGAAGTGTAGAATTTCTGGGAATTTGGAAGTAGGGTTGGATATTCCAGGAAACTTCAGAACAGATCAATATTTCTATGCTGTCTGAGAGGACTGAGCCTGGGAAAAATCCTTGCTTCTGAGATCAGCTGGTTCAGGTACTCAGGACACTGCCATTGGTGCTAAATTGTGTTTGCAGGCAATACCAACTCCAGAGTTTACTTGTTAGTTTTTAATGATGCAATACGATGAGACCCCTTAGCTAATTCCTAGCCATAAGTATTCATGTGTGAATTTTTCTATTACTTCTTATGTATATTGTAAAAACGTGCATTTTGTTTTTATTTTATTTCAAGAATGCAAATGTGGAAGAGGAGCTTATACACTTTATTCCCAGGTAGATAATGGTCTAATTTGATGGCAATGCACTCATTCAATTTTCAGTTGGATGTTGAATTACCTTATATTTTATCTTTGTTTTCCATATCTGGTCCTAATTGTCATGATGCTTCCTGCTCAGCTGCACACTAAGCCTACTTATTCTCAGAGTCATTGCCTGACACTGTTTTAAACTTCATCGGGAAGTTCTAAAGGTGGATTTTTCATTATATCAAATAGAAGAAAAAAATAGAGAGAAGTGGGGGCAGAGAAAAGACCGATGTAGAAATCAAAAAGAAAAAAGGACCTAAGGACCTACACGATAACAATAAGAGACAATAATTAATTGACTTCAGGAGTTGAAAATGGAAACATAAGGAGTTAAAGATGATTAAAGCATTTTATTCTGTGTATTAGAATATATATACAACAAAATGCTTTTTTTTGGAAGATGCCAAGAAGAGTAGGCTTAGGCTCATGTTTTCCATCTCTGTACTTGTAGAATAGAGATAAGCCTGAATGAGGTATAAATAATAATGACTTTCTTCTGCATTTTAGAGAAAGGGTAGCAGGAAAAAGAGCAAGGAAGGTAGTATATTGAGATCAAGGGAAAAGAATATAAAGTGGGTGAAATTTGTTGTTGGGATGCCCATAGTTCTAGTTTTCATTGCTTGTATCAATGGTTCTAGTGTATCTGCAAGATTGAATTAGACCTAGATGTCAGGAACATTTTAGGCCAGGGCTTCATCTCAGAATGTAGATGAGTGGGCCTTAAGTTTCTCTCCTAAGAACTGGCATTTCCTCCAGTATGTGGGCTTCCAGGGCTTCTCTAGTCTGATATTTTTAATCCCTCCCTGCTTACGCAGACACCTTGAAATGGAAGTGATTTCAAAAGATTAATAGAGAACAATATATACAAATTATCTGTGAGTGATGGGATCTAAGTGGAAGACAGATTTTTATTTATTCATTCATTCCTGAGAGACACACAGAGAGAGGCAGAGACACAGGCAGAGGCAGTAGCAGGCTCCAATCAGGGAGCCTGACATGGGACTCGATCCCAGGTCTCCAGGATCACGCCTTGGGCCGAAGGTGGTGCTAAACCACTGAGCCACCTGGGCTTCCCTGGAAGATAGATTTTATCTAAATGATGGACCTATTGAAGTTACAGCTCAAGAGAAGTCAGAAGCCCCAGGTTCTAATTTCAGAATTATAACTACCTGAATGTGTAGCTTGGGTAATTCACTTAAACCTTTCTGATCATGTGTAAAGTAAGACAGAGCCAGATCATGGGATTCCAATCACTTTATTTATTTTGTTTTGGGTTTATGTTGTTGTTGTTGTTGTTCTATTCACATTCCAGCCAGTTAACAACAGTGTAATATTGGTTTCAGATGTACACTTGAACTTACAACACCCAGTGCTCATTACAATAAGTCCTCTCCTTAATACCCATCTGCTGTCTAAATACCAATTCTTGGGCCTAATATTTTAATTTTGAAGGTATACAATTCATTGTCTGGTCAATGTTAAAAGCTACTATATTCATTATTTCAACCCCCAAAGGGTCACAGAGTGACCTGTTGACCGTCAACAAAAGAAAACTTAAGAGTTACACTTTTGTTTATGGAGAACTTCTCATTATGTTGGTAAACAGAGTCTATCCCAACAGGGATTTTGAATAAAGTAATTAAAAATTCTCTTAATTTTTTAATGATTTTTTTTACAGACACTTTAGATTTATTTATGTGAGAGTGGAGGAGGAACAGAGAGAGAGGGAGAGAGAATCTTCAGCAGACTCTGTGCTAAGCAAAGAGCCTCTCACGGAGTTTGATCTCATGGCCCTGAAGTCATTACCTGAGCTGAAACCAAGAGCCATGCACTTAATTGAGTGCACCACGCAGGTGCCCTGAGAATCCTCTTTAAAACGTAAACATCACTATAGAGTTTTAGGTGTTAGTGAAAGTTGAGTAATGAGTAGAATTTGTATTTACTTTTTTTAA
The DNA here is from genome assembly GCF_048418805.1 of Vulpes vulpes. Lineage (NCBI taxonomy): Eukaryota > Metazoa > Chordata > Mammalia > Carnivora > Canidae > Vulpes > Vulpes vulpes. The sequence continues at coordinate 304,095 of NW_027325673.1, forward strand.
AAGATTTTATTTATTTATTCATGAGAGACACACAGAGAGATAGAAAGAGGCAGAGACACAGGCAGAGGGAGAAGCAGGCTCTATGTAGGGAGCCCGATGTGGGACTCGATCCTGGGTCTCCAGGATCACACGCCCGGCTGCAGGTGGCACTAAAGTGCTGCACCACCAGGGCTGCCCTAAATTTGGAAATTAAACACCAGGTGCATTTTGGGGTGATGAACTATATTAAACATAATATTTATGATTATTGAAATTTATAAAGGATTCAAGGCTTGCAGGAACCTGAAGAACTACCTTTTTCTTTTTTTTCTTTTTTTTTGTACCATTAATAAGGCTTATCGAAGTCATCATTTTATTTATTTGTATTGGTACTTACGGTAAAACCCTCTCACAGTCAGAAGAAAAAGAATATTGTAACTGGTCCTAATTAGGAAAGAGGCCCCAGAAAACAACAGCAAACAGGTCTTTATTTGGATCAAGTACACAAAAAGAGAAAAGATAAGGATTTTGAGATTATAGCTATGGCTCACATAGAATTGAATTAGCTTGTGACAGCATAGTATACGTTTTAAGCTAAACTAAGACACACTGATTAGATATAAAAACCTCTTTTATAAAGAAATATAGCCTTGCATTATACTATATCTGTCTATTAAGAGATGAAACTGACAGATAATTATTCTCTCCATTGACAATCTTATGATTAGGAAGTATTTTAATTGGTACTCTCAACTGCCATTAAATATGTGCTTCTATTGCATTTTTATCCTGATCATTGTCAGATATATTTAGTAAGCATGGGAGATGTACAAGACAACTAGGGAAACTTGTTCATAAATGGGGATTTGTTGTTTACTTTAAATAATGATTTATAATATAGAAATCTGGACTATCTGAAATATCTATCTTAAAGATGAATATTTTCTGCGTAATTACTTTTGATTATTATTAATTGAAACTTAGCAATATTTAGACAATCCTGTGCAAATCTGATCTATAGAGGTTGCCCATATTCTGAAGAAATCTAATAATGATGCAGAATCTTGGGCTTTAAAAATGTGATTAGTTCTCCAAGCACTTTTATTAACATAAAAAAAAAGTTTTAGTAAATTTTGTCATTAAAATCCCTCTTCCAGAAACTAAAGACCAGTCTTGATTCCCTAAAAAAATTGTCCCATTTTTCTCTCTTGACTATTTTGCAACAGAACTACAATGAAGTAATTTGAGTATTTAAAAACTTGATACAATGCCTCATTCCTCACATCCGAGTCATTTAAATTCTTTCCTCAGTGCCTGTTTTCCACCAGACTGTGTCCAAGTTCAGCAGTTTAGTCCAAAAGTTTATTATCAGCTGAACTTCTGACTCACATAAGTGATTTTCAATAAATTATAATTAAATGTATATCAGAAGATTAGATCTGGTCAGAGGTGCAGTCTCTCTCTCTTCTCATAGTCTTCCTCTTCAATGTTATTACATATTCTTTCTCTGTCTCTCTCAATATATGTTCTTTCTCATGGCATTAACTGCACTAGAAGGAGGTCTTTCAGGGTTTCTAAAATCAAAGCTCTCCAAAGGGAGGAAATATTGTTTACTGGCTAATGTACTGAAAAAGTCAACCATAAGTATCTTATTATATTAAGATAAATAAAATTAAATATAAATCAAAATTCATTACATGGAGTCCTACATAGGTGCTTTATTGGGGTCACAAATTTGTCTCTATGAATTCTACTTCGTAATATAATACAGGAACATTTTTTATAATATTATTTATACTATTCAAAATAACATTTTAAAAAATATGCAAAGGATAAATGAAATCTTGTGTTTGAGGAAGAAATAATTATCTATCATAGGTTACTTTAAAATAATGCTAAACATTTAAATTTCATAATGAAACTTATGTATGTCCAGGCCCCAAAGAAGAGGAAGTAGTCGAGCCTGCTTGACAACTGAGGCAAAATAGGTGAGACAGAAATAGCTTAATAACTATGCCTAGTCTTGGTGCCAGGTGTGTAGTCAGTATGGTAAGAATGCATCCATCCTTAATATGTGATCACCCCCAATATTCAGTCAAATTCCTTATCTTCACTCTTGATACCACATTACCTTGGGCTTCCTTCATCAAGAAGCCTGTTAAATTGCACTAGCAAGAGTCCCCCCTACTCTTGATGATTTCCTCTTCAGTAATTTTCTATCCACTGAAACTTCACTCTACAGTTGTCCATAAATCTCCAGCTATCTTTGCTGTATCTGGAGTTGACTCTGGTCTTTCTCCCATTATAATACTCCTACTATAATAATCTGTAATAAAGTCTTTCTTACTTTTTTTTTAAGATTTATTTATTTATTCATGGGAGACACAGACTGAGAGAAAGAGGCAGAGACATAGGCAGAGGGAGAAGCAGGCTCCTTGCAGGGAGCCTGATGCAGGACTCAATCCTGGATACTGGGATGACGACCTGAGCCGACGGCAGGCACCCAACCACTGAGCCACCCAGGCGTCCCTCTTTCTTACTTTTTAACCAGTGTCAGAATAAATATTTTATTTAACACCACCATATTTTCTCTCACCTCAATAATCCAGTTCTCATTCAATATTATGATCCAATCAATGTACCTTCTTCTTTAGTTTCTATTTCCTGTTTTCACTGAAAACATTTTCACCTAATCTTTTAGTAAATTTCAGTGCTCCCTTGTCCTGTCAGTCTCCCATGTCTAAGAAGGAAACTTTGAATCTGTATATGATAGACTGGATGTCCAATGGTGGAATCTAATGGTGGAATGTCTCTTGTCTCACATCCGTTCAATTTTAATGAAAATCTGATCCCACTACCACTCAAAAGGTGGTACAGGCTTTGTCACTGAAGTGTGGTCCTTCCTTTACATATATCCTGTTGGCTAAAATTCAACTATTATTTCTCATCAATATGCCTCAAGAATTGCTATGTGTTTCATATATCTATCTTCTAGATTTTCAAATAAATATTCAATTCCTTTACAATTCTGAGATTATCAATAAAAGTGAAAAAAATCACTAAATTTAAGCTTGTCATATATTTAACTTCCAATTTTACATTCCATGAAGCACATATCATTAACAATGACTCTCTGTTTATTTTTTAAATCCAAGATATAACCATAATCAAACATAGACAGCCTATAGACATATTCCTATGAGTAGGATCAAATTATAAGAGTCAAGTAAAATCATAAAATTGCTTATTTTGTGACAATGACCCAGTTCCTTTATTTCTAGGTACATATTAGTAATTTTGTCTTGGGTCTTTTCTTTTTTTTTTTTTTTAATTACATGATACTTCAAAGTGTACCAAGAAAATACTTAAGGTTTGAAATATTACCTTGGACTTATGAAAGAAAAAATACACATTATTTGTAGCTTACGTTCTATTTGTAAATGCTGATACTAAATATATTCTTAGGAAAAAACTTTATAAGCCAGTTGGAGACTGTCTCCACAAAGTGTTCTCCTTTTGTCCCTAAAATACTACCGTAACTTATACAAGCACCATTTAGATCCTGCCTTTTAATCAGTGCATATTCAGTATCAACATTGGCTTTGTGGCATGTCAGTACAAATTTTGTTGGACCCTAGAGGATGAAGTATGCGTGTAGATGACCACATTGCAACAGAACATTCTCATATTTGTAGGCTGAATTTGTACCTTATAATTATTGAAGACTAGACTTATGTGTTTGATTTTTCTTAGGTATTATGTATAAAACAAGAAAATAGCCTTTTATTGATCTTGTATTGAGTTATAATTTACATGCTTTTGTGTGCTGAATCGAGACTGCCTTAATTAACATGTTCCTTTGTACTGAGCAATTCCAAGATCCACAGGCAGCCACTTTTGTGCAATATTCAATGGCTCAGAAATGTATAGGAGTTCTAAGGGTACATTTTGCTTTGTAATAATCAGTCATTCATCATAATCCAAGAACAGATTTTTTTCCCTTCATGAAGTTTACCATATGCCGAACATTAGAAATGAAGTCAAATCATATCTCATTTCTGAGAATAGAATATTGTTTAGACATGACCACAACTTCCAAGTCTCTCTGATAAATCATCATACTGCATTAGGCAAATTAAAATATTAATTGTCTGATTCAGAATGTTATGATTATAAATCTTACAGCCAATTTTCTTTTGCATTCATCTCCTAATGCCCTAAGAAAGATAAAGCATCTGCTAAATGGAAACTGCTTTTACATGTAAGAGGAAATAATATTGATTTCTTTCTTTCCATCAGTATCTCTCATATAATATGAATTTGGAGACTGTACTTTATACTACATACTTTCAAGGCAAAAGATGGGTAGGAATCCTGGTGTCATTCTGAGAAAAAAAGAAAAGAAAAGAAAAGAAAAGAAAAGAAAAGAAAAGAAAAGAAAACCTGTAGGTAGTGTTGTAGTTTCTAGACTTAGAAGATAAATTTCTCATAGTGCTCAGTTAGAAGACTAAAGAGAAAATGTTCACAATGTTGGTTCCTTTTGAGTACTGTGAGGGGAAAATCTGTCTCATGCCTCCCCTCTAGCTTTTGGTGGCCTCACTCGTTTCTTGGCTTGTAGATAGCATTATTCCTGTGTCTTCAGATCATCTTCTCTCTATACATTTCTCTGTGCCCAAATTTACCCCAACTTTTATAAGGTCATAATACTGGATCAGAGTCCACTCTAATGAGCTCATTTTAACTTGGTTACCTCTATAAGGACACTCTTTCTAAGTAAGGTCACACTCATAGCTATTGGGGTTAAGACTTCAACATGTTTTTGAATGACACAATTCAATCCACAATAGGTAGTAAAAGGAAAAAGAAAAAACTGCTTAGCAATACACTCTGGGATTATAGTTGTCCACACCTTCTGAGAAAGGTATACTGGCTTCATGAAATATTCAGGACAATATTTAGCAGACTTGTGTTCCTTATATTCCTAAATAACGAGGAATTTTGCTAGACAATTTTGAAAATTAATTTATCTTTTGAGTTAAAGCATAAGAAAAAATAGGGGGCACTTGGGTGGCTCAGTCAGTTAAGCATCTTCCTTCAGCTCAGTTCATGATCTCAGAGTCCTGGGGTCAAGCCCTGCTGAGCAGGGAGCCTGCTTCTCCTTCCTTGACATTAGTTTTGCAATGAGTTTTTGGATTTGACACCAGAAGCAAAGGCAACAAAAGCAAAAAAACCACATGTGTGAGGTGCTATCTCATGGTGGTTTTGATTTGCCTTTTCCCTATAATTCACTGATGTTCAGCATCTTCTCATATACTTTTTGCCCATTTATGTATCTCTTTTGGAAAAAAGTTTATTCAGGTCCTTGCACATTTTGTGATTGAGCTGTTGGTCTTTTTGCTATTGAGTTGTATGGGTTCTTTATATTTTTTGTATATTAACCACTTCTAGGATATATGGCTTGCAAATACTTTCTCTTATTCCATAGGTTGTCTTCTCATTTTGTTGATTATTGCTTTAACTAAACAGAAACTTTACAGTTTGATGTAGTTCTATTTTCTGAATTTTGTGTTTGTTGCCTTTGTTTTGCATGTCAAATCTAAAAAGTCACTACCAAGACCAACGTCAAAGAGCTATTTCCCTACATTTTCTTTGTTTAGATGTTGCTTTTCAGACATTCTTGACTATATAGTAAACTAGTTTTTGTTTTTAAGATTTTATTTATTTATTCAGGAAAGACACACAGAGAGAGGCAGAGACACAGGCAGAGGAAAAAGCAAGCTCCATGCAGGGAGCCTGATGCGGGACTCGATCCCTGACCCCAGGATCACACCCTGAGCTGAAGGCAGATGCTCAACCACTAAACCACCCAGGTGTCCCAACAGGTTTCCTTGTTTGTTTGTTTTAATATATTGTAAACATGTGAAATGTTCATACTGACTGCTTTAAAAAAATGAACCAGAATTTTATGTTGTAATATATAATAGTTAATATTTAACAAAGTACTTAAATACAGATATTATAATCTATATTTGCATGGATAAAGAAGAAAAAAGAAATGATAGGAAGTCTAAAACTTCAATGAATTATTTTGATAACCGGGAAATCACAGCTCATCTCCATGTCATTCAACCTATAATGAAGATACACATCAATATAATTTGTTGATTTCTGGAAATTTAGGTGATGGGATATTAATAAAACTATGTATAACACATATTGTGGCACACTCTCTGTCTTGTGCATTCTCAATACTGTAGGGACTCACACTTCTGGTCTTCAACCAAGAATTTTAATTGGTTTACAGAAAAGATAGCACAGTGATTTAGTCTCTGTTGTATACTACAGTCCATTGTTTCTCCATGTTATTGATATGTGTTGGTCTGCAACCTTAGTACAATCACAATCATTCATGTTTTTGTGTATACTGTGGTTATCCTTAGCATTCTCTCTCTCTCTCCATATATATGGGCCAAGATGAAAGTTGTTATTATAACAATGAAATTTGTTATTCTATTCTCAAACATAGTACTGATTTTATTAGCAAAAAATTTGATGATTTAACTTTCTGCTACACAGTATACCTAAAATTGTATTCTGCATAAGAATCAATTCATATACTTATGTAATTATTAAAAAGAGAGATTCCAATGACCCATAACAAATAAATTATATCAGTACATATGGGATCTAGGCATTGATTCTCTATATTAAACAAACTACCACAGTCGTTTGAGAATCAGAGTTATAAGAATAACTGAAATACCCCTTATTAAAATATTTTAAATGAAAGTTCACTGCCAGTCCTTAAATTCCTTCTTAAAATTAATCTAAAGAGCTCAGTAAAAAACAACAGATGCTCAGGTCATATGCTCAGATGCTTATATAGCATATCTGCCTTCTAACTAGCCATTTGTGTGTTTTTTTTTTAATATTTTATTTATTTATTCATGTGTGTGAGAGAGAGAGTGAGAGTGAGAGAGAGATAAGCAGAGGGAGAAGCAGCTTCTCTGCAGGAGCCCGATGTGGGACTTGCTCTTGGACCCCGGGATCATGACCTGAGTGAAAGGCAGATGCTCAACTGCTGAGCCACCCAGATGTCCCACAGTCTGTATATTTAAACGTTCTGTAGTGACCCCTTTGTAGAAACATGATTAAGAATCATTTTCTTTAAATAAAATTGTTGGGGCTTATGTGGAATTGGTGGTTTATTCTAGCAAATCCCCACTTTTCAATTCTATACATCACAGGTGAGTTAACAATTTTTCAAGCAATTTTTTCCAATGTTGTATATAGTTAAGTACAAATATAATCAACAAACACTAACAATAACAACCAATAAGAACAAGAAGATATATGGATTAAAGTAAATCCTTTCTCTGTATCGGCTACCTCAATCCTTTACCAGAAACATTCAGAGTATCTACACATATGATTTTTTTTCTTTTCTTTTTCACAGAAAAAATCATAATATTCCTGTTGTTTTGTATATTATCAACTTTCTGCATAGCCTGGCAATCTTCCCATCCTGGAACATACTAGTCTAATTGTTTTAATGGTCACATACTAATACACCCTACAATTATAAACAATGTCGTTAGCCATCACTTCATTAATAAATTATTCCATTGTTTCCACTTTTGAGACCAACATTTGACTAATGTAAAACTAAACATTTCTACTTGCATACTTTTGACTATATAACTGAAAGTTAAATTTCTACCCCTGCTAAAACTAAAGGTTTTTATACTTTACCTATGGCAACCTAATGACAAACCACCCTCCAAAAATATTCCACAGGGATTCCATATTAATCCCTTCCCCATATAGCAAAATGGTTCATTTTTCCACATGCTCTCACCAATAATGATGATGGGGAATATATAATAATAATGGGGAAAATAACACATAAAAATTTCATTTTCAGTATTAGCATGGACTGTATATCAAACTCTTTAAACCTGTGCAAAACATAAATTAAACCTGTGCAAAACATAAATTGAACATAATTGTCCTCTGTGTAGCTCTAGAAAATCTACCATAATTCTCCTTTCTTTCTGGAATAAAAGCCAGTTTTTAAAATTATATATTTAAGTTTTAGACAAGTGATCTAGCCCTATGATCTCGTAAAGCATCATTCATTCATCTGGTCAACAAAAAATTTATAAATATGTTGTGTGCCACATTCCATTCAGTCAAAATCTACAGAAGCTACAATACTCTTGTCATTATCAAATGTCAGACAATAAATAAGCATAGAAACAAATTAATTGTCGGGCAGCCTGGGTGGCTCAGCGGCTTAGCACTGCCTTCAGCCCAGGGCATGATCCTGGAGACCCGGGATTGAGTCCCACGTTGGGCTCCCTTCATGGAGCCTGCTTCTCCCTCTGCCTCTGCCTCTGCCTCTCTTTGTCTCTCTCTCTGTGTCTCTCATTAATAAATAAATAAAACCTTTTAAAAAATACTGTTATGTCGTAAGAAGAGCTAACTAGGAAATAAGCAGATTAGTTTTACATAGAGCACTGCAACGATGATCATGGGCAGAGAATCTTAAATGTTAAAGAAAGGACCCAGACATAGCAGGGGTAAGAGAAAGTGTATTTTAGGCAGAAAAAAATGAGCTTTATCTATTTGAGAGCTGAAATTGTGGGTAGCATGAGTAAAGTTCAGTGTGAAAAGGAGGAGTGTTTTGAAAGTTGAGGAGGTAAGAAGATGTTCAATCATATTAGGGATTATATTCCATAGAGATATATTTATATTTTGATCCACAGACATCTTGGTAATTTAAGCAAATAGACACTTTTTCAAACAATCCTACAGGTGCATTTAGATCTTATTGTGTATATATCTGTCAGGCTGGAGCATTCATACTGTTTGTTATATGGATAATGGATAGAGATGACAACGATGAACGATAGGTAGCTGAATAGTTTATAGATAGATACACATAGGCAGATATCTGTCACTTTTTTTATAGTCAATAAAATTGCAGGATTGCTTAGGTAAGATCTAAAATTTTATAACGATGGTACAGCTCCTAGGGTACTAGCACAGTGCTAAATAGCTCATTGGCCTTATAATTAGCAACCGATTGATTAAGTTGCATACATTTCTGTTTATTTTATAAGCATTGTTTTTGGAAAAAAGTTACTTTTTGACTGTTAAGCGTTCACTTCTGATTAATTGAAGGTCTAATTTGGGGACTGTCTTTCTTGGCATACTCTTTGGGAAAGCTTTATCCTTTTTCCTACCCAAATAGAGCTGTGAATAGCCGCATGATTTGGGCTCAGCCAACTGGATGTCCCCTTCAAGTTCTTTAAAGGCTCTAATACATTCAGTGGCTGCGTGGAGTGCTGCTTAAGCCTCCTAAAACATTGGTTCTTTGGTTCTGTGATTTCTCAATAACCCTGATAATAAACTTTGTGTTGCCAGATAACCACATGATTTTTATGACATATTAGTTTACCTCCATATATAAATTAAATCTATTTACTTAAATATCTAAACAAATATCTATATAGCTAAATACATATTTTATTAACATATATTAATATATAATATTATCCATTATATTAATGAGGAGGTGTTTATAAATACTTTCTAAGAAAAAAGTGCTAACTTCAGTATTGCAGTTTATTGGCAAAATAGGTTTTTTAGTGGGTTAGTGTATTTGTACCAATACAGAATTCTGTGTTTCTAAAAAGGCATATGTTTGTTCCATAAAAAGACAAACTGTTGAATAGCTATATAACTAAACACTTGGTTAAGTTGATATTTTAGAAGCTTAAAAAAGCAAACCTTGATCCATATTCATAAAAATATATTTTAGTTAAATATTTGCATTTTGTTTATGCTTAAAGTGAAGCATATAGAAGCCACCAGTTGTTAATCAACTAATAGAGTGGATATCACCAGTGTAATAGAGAAAGCATAAGCTTTTCATCCACACGGATCCTCTTGTGTCCACACAGATCTTTTCTCTAACATAAAGTTTTACCCTATGAACTTCTTCATGCAAATTTCTATCTGCCCATCCCTCTTCTTAAAAGCAGATGAATTCTCATCTTCTATAGAATTTCATCGACAGCTAGAATTGAGCACTCTAAACTCAGAACTCATTTGGCATTTTTAATTTTTTATGTTAATTTGCAAGTAAGATAAGGCTGGTGTTTCTGAGTCTCAGAATACGAGACAGTTGAGGGAGATATTATACCTTATTATATTTTTAAATTTGATTTACATAGTTTGCCTGAAGATTTAAGATGGTTATTAGAAAGAATTCTATGGACCTAGAAAAACAATAAGGTACAAGGCTAAGTGAAAAATGAGATTTATCGGGTGACGTTGTTACATAAAACCAGGACATACCAGTCAGAAAAACCATTGTCTCTGACCTTCAAGTCTCCATAAATTTGTCCAGTGCTTCTGATAATCCCTGAACAGAGAGGGGATCTTGTTATGTCCATTAAGAAGTATGTCTTTTTCTCCTCTCAGGAATTCCTAGACAGTCTTCTGTTTCTTCTCACTATTTTGAAAACTGACGGCAGCCTGGTTGGCTCAGCAGTTTAGTGTGGCCTTCAGCCCAGGGCCTGATCCTGGAGACCCGGGATCAAATCCCACATCAGGCTCCCTACATGGAGCCTGCTTCTCGCTCTTCCTGTGTCTCTGCCTCTCTCTCTCTGTGTCTCTCATGAATGAATGAATGAATGAATGAATGAATGAATAAATAAATTCTTAAAAGAAAAAAAAGAAATGACAACTTGTTTGTCCATTTCCAAGTGCAAGTAACAGATCACCAGATCTGTTCAATCCTGAGAAATTACTGAAAGACTGAGTGAATCAAAGGTAATAGAATTGGCTTTCCAGTCTCAGTAGGTCCAGATTTCAGCCTGGGTCCATTTCTAGACTAGGAAACACAGTACTGTTAGCATATTAGAAGCTGAAATGTCTGTAGGTTCAACAATAATATGTTGTTGGCAGTTATTTCTGAAAGTTTGTTTCATAGTACAGTATTGCACACTTTTATTTGACTTATAATTTTTCCTTGGCAATTACTGAATTGGACATCCCTGACATATTAAGAGCTGGATCTACAAAATAAGGTTTCCATTTTTACTTCCTACCTCTCCAAAAGCAATCCAAGCAGGACTTAACTTTCTTTGGTTAAGTTCTGAATTTTTATTTCAGATAGTAAAATATGTATTTATGTGAAAATAATGGGGCTAAGGTGTGTTGTGAGAGACTTGAGATAATAAATAACTTGAAAGATGTGGAAAATATGTGTATTAGTTTTCCTAGAGCTGCTATACCAAATTGCTGCCTTGAAACAGCGCAAATTTATTCTCTTAGCTTTCAGGAGGCTGTAAGTCTGAAATTACAGTGTTGGTGGAGCCATGCCCTTTCTAAAGGTTCCAAGGGAGGTTACTTTCGTGCGTCGTCCTCAGCTTCTGATGAATTCTGGAAATCTGGCATTCCTTGGTTTATAAAGGCATCATTCTAATCTCTGCTTGCCTTGGTGTTTTTATGTTTTGTGTGTCTTTATGTCTCTCCTCATAAGGGCATAGTTATTTTGGATTTAAAACTCGCCTTTTTGGAGCGCCTGGGAGTCTCAGTTGGTTAAGCCTCTAACTCTCGATTTTGGCTCAGGTCATGATTTCAGATACATGGGATCGAACCCCACATGGAGGCCCTGCATTGAACTCCACACCGGGTTCTGGGGAGCTCTGTGCTCAACAGAGAGTTACCCTGAGATTCTCTCCCTCTTCCTCTCCTCCTCCCCCAACTTGCACTCTCTCTAAAATAAATAAATAAAAACTAAGAAAAATAAATAAATAAAGCTCACCTTAACAAGCAACAATATGAGAAAGAAAGAGAGAGGGAGGGAGGGAGGGAGAGAGAAAGAGAAAATAGAAAAAAAATGCTGCATAAGGAAAATTGGAGGACAATGTATGAGCCTGTGTAGTTAGAATTGCTTTTTGTTTTTGTTTTTGTTTTTTTTTTGTTTGAATTGGTTTTGCTTGATGTTTTGAATAGTTATGGTTTATTACAGAGGAAGGAAGAAGAGATTAGAAATTTCTATCTTAGATGATTCCCAGAGAACAGGAACTTCAGTATTCACTGCTCCTCCCTTAAGTTACGAATAGCATCAAGATCATCTCTAGGATTCAGAAAATAACTTTATTTATTTATTAATGAGAAAGAGGTAGAGACACAGGCAGAGGGAGAAGCTCCATGCAGGAAGCCTGATGTGGGACTCCATCCCAGGTCTCCAGGATGACGCCCTGGGCTGAAGGTGGTGCTAAACCGCTGAGCCACCCGGGCTGCCCTTAATGTCACTTCATAAAATATTAGATTGGAAGATACCTAGAATTTTGAAGACATTTACAAAATAGAGATTTAAAAAGATACCTCCACTTAGATACAAAAATTATTTCTGTTATTTAATATCTGATATCCTTTTATGGAATATATATATGTTTAGAGTAGTGATGTCAAGCATATTTTAGTGGTTTCTGAATATAAATTTTAAATTAAATTTAAGATTGTTTTATGGACATAAATATAATTTCATGTCTTATAAATATTGTTAAAATATGGGAAAATAGATTAACCTTCAAATTTATTTAGTTTGGTTTTACTCTGGTTGTTAAAATCTCCTATTTCAAGATTCTTTTAATATCATTTAACAGCATATTCATGTTGTAGTAGTCAAATGAAGGAATGACATTTGTAACTAATTTGAAATTCTGATATTTTGTTCTTTATTATAGGTCATTTCCACAACAAAGAAGTTAAGATTTTTAACCATATGGCATTTTATTTTTTCATCTTCTTATATAAAACAAGTAAGTTAAGGACACTCAACTGATCTTACTTTCATGTTTTAAAAAATATTTCTACTATTATAGTTTTTAATAGATAATAGATAACTTGTATTGTAATATTGTAATATGAAGCCATTCTCTAAACTGTTTGAGATAATGTCTTGAGATAATAGGTTATCATGCAATTAAAAAATAATATAGAGAAATCCCTTGTAACCTTTACCTGTTTCCCCAATAGTATTATCTTGCAAGATTATAGTACAGTATCACAACCAGGTAATAATATTGGGATAAATTAAGATGGAAAATATTTTCATCATCTCAAGGATCTTTTATATCACTCTTTATAACCATAGTCTTCTCTCACACCATCACCCATTCCTTAAATTCTGGCAACCACTAATAAGTATTCCATTTCTAAAATTTTTTTCAGATTGAGAATATTATATAAATGTAATCATATAAAATGAAGCATTTAGGGATTGGCTTCTTTCATTGAGCAGAATTCTCTGGAGATCCATCAGGTTTATAAATGTATCAGTAGCCTGTTCTTATTTTTTTCTGAGTGGTATTCCCTGTTATGGATATAACAAAGTTTGCTTAGCCATTCACCACTTGGAGAACATCTGGGTTGCTTCCAGCTTTTGGCTTTTAAGAATAATACTGCAATAAATATTCTTGTACAGGTTTAGATGGAAACATGAATTTCATTTCCCTGGGATAAATGCCCAGGAGTGTAACTGTGGGACTGTATGATAGTTGCATGTTTAGTTTTAAAAAAAAAAAAGCCAAACTATTTTCCAGAATGGTTATATTATTTTACATTCCTGCCAGAAATGTATGGGTGATCCAGTTGTCCACATTCTCTCTTGCATTAAGTGCTTTCATTATTTTTTACTTTAGCTATTCTGATAAGCATAGGATGATATTTCATTGTGGTTTAATTTGCATTTCCCTAACAGTTAATAATGTTGCACATCTTTCCAGGTGCTTATTTTCTATCATATTCTTTTATTAAATGTCTTTTCGCATCTTTTGCCAATTTTCTAATTAGTTTTTTTTTCATTGTTGAGTTTGAAGTGTTTCTTGTATATTCTAGATCCTAGCATTTTGTTGGATATATGATTTTCAAATATATTTTTCCACTCTGTAAATTGTCTTTAATTCTATTACCAGAATATTTCAAATAGTAAACATTTTTTATTTTAATGCAATTTAATTTATAAGGCTTATCTCTTTATTAATCATACTTTAGATCTCAATTCTAAGAACTTGTTACCTGGCTCTAGATTCTAAAGTTTTCTCTTTATTTATTTATTAGCCTCATACTCTAATAATTTTGCATTTTGTGTTTAAATCTATGATTGACTTTGGGTTAATTTTATATAAGGTGTGATTCTTGACTGAGTTGTTTGACCTATGGGTGTCCAGTTATCCCATTTATTGAAAAGACTATCTTTCCGCAATTGAATTGCCTTTTTTACCTTTGTCAAAAATTAACTAAGAATATTGGTGGGATATGTCTGAATTCTTTGTTCTGTTTCATTGATCTATGTTTCTTTCTCTATGTTGTTACCACAAACTCTTGATTACTGTAGTTGTATAACAAGTTTTGAAATTTAGTAGATTGATTTTTTCCTTTGTACTTATTTTTTTAATGATTTTGCTACACTTATCTCTTTGCCTTTTCATATAGATTTTATGATAAACTTGCCCATATGTACAAAAAAAAGTCTTGCTGGAATTATCCTAGCAATTGTATTAAATCTGCATTAACAATTTGGAGAGAATCAACATTTTTACTATGTTGAGTGTTCCAATCCATGAATAGAGAATGTCTCCCCATTTATTTATATCCTTCATTTCTTACAAGAGCTTCATGTAGTTTGCCACGTACAAGTTGTAAACAGGGTTTATTAGATTTACATTTAAGTATTTCATTTTTTATGTGGTTGTAAATGATACTGGATTTTTTATTGCAATGTGTATATGTTAACTGCTAGCATATATTAATACCATTTTTAAAGATTTAACAGATTTGGGAAACACCAGCAAGATCATAAACTAGGAAGCTTCAGGCCTTATTCTCCCACCAAAGCATTAAACAAACAACTTGAGACTAGTAGAAATAACTGTACAAGTTCTAGAAGTGTGTCAAAGACCTACAGCAACAACAACAAAAAATGCCCAACCAAGAGAAAGCCATTTAAAATGGTAGTAAATGTTGTGAGATTTCTACTCAGACTTAACTAAACCATTATCCATGATGGCTTGGCATGGTTTGGAGGAATTGAACCCTGCAGTGTATTAAAAAGATTAGAAACCAAGTAGGATTTATTCCTGGAATGGAAGAATGCCTCAGCATACTAAAATCAGTCAGTATAACACAGTAACAGAATGATGAAAAACAATAGCAAAAATGCCTCATCACCTGAATTGACGTTGGGAAAGCATTTGACAAAATTCAAAACTCTTCCAGGATAAAAACAACGAACAAACTAAGAATAGAAGAAAATTACATCAATACCATAAAGGTCATATTTGATAAATTTTCAGCAAACATCTTACTCAATGGTGAAGAGTTGAAATATTTTCCTATAATCCTATAACATCAGCAACAAGACAAGGATACTTGCTTTTGCCACTTTTATTCAATGTAGTATGGGAAACCTTAGCTAGAGAAATTAGTCTATAAAAATAAAGAAAATTTAAATTGGAAAGGGAAAAATTCACACTATCTCTGTATGCAGATGATATGGTCATTTATGTAGAAAACTGTAAAGGCTACATTCACTCACACACCTATTAGAGAAAATTTAGTAAAGTTACAGGATACAAAATCAACTCATAAATAATCAGTTACATTTCTGTACACAAACTATGAAAAATATGAAAATGACATTAGGAAAGCAATTCCATTTACAGTAGCATCAAAAAAGAATAAAACATTTAGAATAAAACACTTCATTGGTTAAATGAATTTAACCAAGGAAATAAATAACTTGTGTACAGAAATTACAAATTGTTGTTGAAAAAAGTTAAAGAAGATGCAATCAAGTGGAAAGGCATCCCTTGTTCATTGACTGGTTGACTCAAATTCCATAAGATATCAATACTACCCAAAGCAATCCATGATTCAGTTGAATCACTACCAAAATTACAATTACATTTTTTTTTTGCAGAAAAATACCATCCTAAAGTTCATCTGAAGAGTCAAGGGAACCTAAGTAGCTAAAATCACTTTGAATTAAGAAGAACAAAGTTAGATGTCTCACATTTCCTGATTTCACAACCTCCAACAAAACTAGAGTAATTAATAGTACAAGCTAGTGACATATAGATAGATAAATGATAGATAGATGATAGATGATAGATAGATAGATAGATATATAGATGATAGATAGATAGATAGATGATAGATAGATAGATAGATAGATAGATAGATAGATAGATAGATATACCCCCCCAATGGAATAGAATGGAGATCCCAGAAATAATTCCTTACATATATATTCCAATGATTCTGATAAGGTTTATAACATAATTCTGTGGGGAAAGAACAGTCTTTTCAAGAAATGATTTTGGGAAAATTAGATATCCACATTGAAAAGAATAAAGTTGTACCATATACAATTTTTTTAAAAGATTTTATTTATTCATGAGAGACACAGAGAGTGAGGCAGAGACATAGGCAGAGGGAGATGCAGGCTTCCTGTGAGGAGCCTAATGAGGAACTCCATCCCAGGACTCCGGGATCGTGCCCTGAGCTGAAGGCAGATGCTCAACCACTGAGTCACCCAGGCATCCCACCATATACAAAAATTAATTTGAAATGGATCAAAGACCTAAATGAAAACACTAATACCATAAAACTCTTAGAAGAAAATATGCAGGATACCATCAAGACATTAGACATGGTGATGATTTCTTGGCTATGACACCAAAAGCACAGTCAGCAAAAATAAAAAATTGGGCTATGTCAAAAGTAAAAACTTTTGTGCATAATTGTACATTATCAACAGAGTGAAAAGGCAACCCATGGAAGAGAAAAAATTTGCGAATAATATATATGATAAAGATTAATGCCTAGAATATAAAGAACTCTTATGATGACAAAGAAAAAAGAAAACAAAAAGAAAACAAAAAGAAAACAAACCCAAATCCCCATTTTAAAATGAGCTAAGCATCTAAATAGATGTTTCTAAAAGAAAAACTAGGGGATCCCTGGGTGGCTCAGCGGTTTAGCGCCTGCCTTTGGCCCAGGGTGTGATCCTGGAGTCCCGGGATCAAGTCCCACATCGGGTTCCCTGCATGAAGCCTGCCTCTCTCTCTGTCTCTGTGTCTCTCATGAGTAAATAAATAAAATCTTTAAAGAAAGAAAGAAATAAAAGAAAAACTACAAATGGCCAAAAGCATATGAAATGATGCTCAAAATAACTCATCATTAGGGAAATACAAATCAAAAGCACAAAAAGATACCACTTACCATGCATTAGGATGGTTATTATTAAAACACAAAACAAAACAAAAAACAGAAAGTAAGCGTTGACTAGAATGTGGAGAAATAGCAACTTTTGTGTATTGTTGATAGGAAGGTAAAGTAGTGCAATTACTAGGGAAAAAAAATATAGCAATTAATTCCTCAAAACGTTAAAACTGAAGTTATACCATGTGATTCAGCAATTCTATATCTGAGTATACCCAAAGGAATTGAAATTAGAGATTCAGACAGGTATTTATGTACCCATCTTTAGAGCAGCATTATTCACATTAACCAAAAAATTGGAAGCACCCCAAGTTGCTTTCATTCACTGATGGTTGGGATAGATATACAATATGTTATACACATGCAATGGGATATCACTCAGCCTTAAAAAGAAAGAATTTTTGGTACATGGTACAACTGGATAAACCTTAAAAAAGTTACGCTAAGAGAAATAAGACAATCATAAATGAATAAATTCTGTATGATTCTACTTGTATGATGTATTAGTCAGGGTTTTCCAGAGAAACAAAACAATGGCATATCCAGTAGGCTGGAGAGCCAGAGAAGAATTGATATTACAGCTCAAATCCCAAAGCAGTCAAAAGGCAGAATTCCCCCTCCCTTGGGGCACCTCAGGCTTTTTTCTCCTAAGGCTTTCCAGATTGGATGAGAACCACTCATATTATGAAGAGTAATCTGCTTAACTCAAAGTCTAATTATTTAAATGTTAATCTCATTTTTTTTGTTATTTTTTTTGTTATTTTTTTTTTGTTAATCTCATTTTAAAAATACCTTCCTTCATACAAACATTTAGACTGTTGTTTGACTAAATATCTTAGTACTACGTTGTAACCGTGTTGACACACAAAATTAATTATTCCAAGTTTATCTCTTATCAATTTGGCACCCATATACATTTCTTTAAAGAATACCTAATCTCCAAATAAATACAATAACAAGGTCATACTTTCACCTAACATGATACAACAATCCTGTGTATAAGCAAAACACACTAAGCCTTTCAACAGAAATGAATGAGAAGTCCTTGGGTGATTTTTCACTCTCCCTTGATGTCCTGTAAGATTACAGGATTAATAAATGTTATGAAGTAAAATTAATGATATTTAACAGTATTTATTTTTTTTTATTTTTTATTTTTTAATTTTTATTTATTTATGATAGTCACAGAGAGAGAGAGAGAGAGAGAGAGAGAGAGAGAGAGAGAGAGAGGCAGAGACACAGGCGGAGGGAGAAGCAGGCTCCATGCACCGGGAGCCTGATGTGGGATTCGATCCCGGGTCTCCAGGATCACGCCCTGGGCCAAAGGCAGGCGCCAAACCGCTGCGCCACCCAGGGATCCCTATTTAACAGTATTTAAAGTAAATTTTGCAATATTTAACTGTGAAGTAAAATTAACATCATTTAATGTCATGATGCTAAGTAAAATTGAATACTTAACAATAAATTTAACAATATATATATACTAAATATTTATATACTATAGAGTAGTGGTTCTTTACCTCGTGACATGACCTAAACCTTCATTCTTAAAGGGTATGGGACATAAGTAGTTCTGCCTAAATTGGATTACTCTATTTTTCCATTAACTTTCATCACAGGACATAGTGATACTAATGGGGAGCCTAAGGGATCTCCTGTACCTCTGCATGTCCTTTGTTACCTCCACTGTGGGGTTGCAGTTCATTTTTCCAGTGTTAGTCAATGTCGCACACCCCAGCCAGCATTAGTAACTGTCTCCTTTGCTTGTTGATTCAGAGTTATAAGGAACCCAAAGTGACCAGGTAGCAGTCGTACCTTCCAGTTCAATAGAATCACTATGTCTCCTACTATAAATAGGCTTCCATTTGAAACTGAGGTGTCTAGGCTAGCAGAGTATAAGACATGAAAACAGAAAGAAAGATTTTTCCTAGGGCCTTCCTAGCATAAGACAAGTAATGCCACTCCCATTTCTACTCCTTTTCTCCTATGAATCTTGAATATTGGAGAAACAGCGCTGTATATCAGAAGCTTATTCGGAACATTTACCAGCTCCTGGAGAACCTTGCCCCAGCCTTGCAAGATGTTGCCATCTATCTGGTACTATATTGAACCCCGAAGAGGCCATTCCACACTTCTATGGAGTCAGCTGCTTCAGGATGGTGGGGAACATCATAAGACCAACCAGTTTCATGAGCATTGGCCCCTTGCTGCAGTTCATTTTCTCTGAACAGTTTCCTGATCAGAAGCAATGTTGAGTGGAATACCATAATAATGGATAAGGAATTCTGCAAATCCACAGATAGTAGGTTTTGTAGAAGCATTGTATGCAGGGAAAAATGTTCAGTTAGAACAAAATGCTGCCCCTTCTGTGATGGAAGCAGTCCAATGTAATCAACCTGTATAGCTTCTTGAATCTATAGCTTTATGTCTTTTGTCAAAATGGGAAGTTCTTAACCATTATTTCCTCAAATACATTCATTTATTTTTATCCCCACCATCTTTTTCTCTAATGGGATGAATGTTATTTTTTGTTGTTGCTGTAATTGCATGGGATTCTAGTCTGTTTTTTAAAATTCATTTTTCTCTTTTGCTCACATTGGTTAATTTCTATTTTTCTGTATTCCTGCTTATTGATTACTTCCTTTTATTTTTTGCTGAAGTTTTCTATTTTTATATTTGTTTCAAAGATGTTCATAATTACTCATTGAAGCACTTTCGTTGTGACTGGTTTAAAATAATGGTCACATAATTCTGCCATTATTGTCATCTTGATGATGGCATCTATTGATTATCTTTTGCATTCATTTTGAGATCTTGTTTCTTGATATAACAGGTTATTTCTCACTGAAACCAGCACATTTTGGGTATCAGAAGACCGGGTCTTCTCTAAACTTTTTGTATTAGCTAGCTATTTGACACAAGTTTACCTGGAGGAAGCTGAAATTATTTTGATATTTCCAGGTAGACATAGATGTCTAGATTCACTGCTATACTTAAGGCAATAGATCTTTTCATTGCCATTTGGCAGGAATTGGCTTTCTGGCTTCGTGTGTATTCTCTAGTGATACCACACTAGGGTTGTACTTGTAATCTCTAAGTGATGGTCAAAGACTAGACTCTGTGCTTTCTCTGATACCACCCTGGTGGGAGTGTTCAGGAATGTTCAGTTATCTCATTATACTCTTGTGGGGATGTAATTTTAGTTTTTCTCCTTTATGAAAGACCTTTTAGCTTTTTTTAATATATATTTTATTTATTTATCCATGAGAGACAGAGAGAGAGAGAGAGGCAGAGACACAGGCAGAGGTAGAAGCAGGCTTCATGCAGAGAGCCTGACCTGGGACTCGATCCTGGGTCTCCAGGATCATGCCCTGGGCTGAAGGTTGCACTAAACTGCTGAACCACATGGGCTGCCCAAAAGATCTGTTTTAAGAGAGAAAAAAAAAAGAGCATGCCTGAAGAACATCAAAGTGATTGTTAAGTGCTTTTTTACAGATAGGTATAGAATTTGGAGAAGTTTTCAGCAATAACATCTCAGAATCAATAGCATTCATTAAGGTGTTTGAGCTTTGACATTTTAAAGTTTTTTTTTTTCCTCTTTAAGTAATCTCTCTGCCAAACATGGGGCTTGAATTCACAACCCTGTGATCAAGAGGCAAATGCTCTACCACCTGACCAGCCAGGCACCCCCTACACTTTTACATTTTATTCTAGTTCTAAGGATTTATTTATTTATTTGAGAGAGAGAGAGAGCGAGAGAGAGAGCTCACATGTGGGCATGGGAGGAGTAATGGACAAAGGGAGTAAGAGAATTTCCAGCAAACTCCCCACTAAGTGAAGAGTGGGACTCAAGGCCCAGTCTTACCATCCTGATATCATGACCTTGAGATCATGACCTGACCTGAAGTCAAGAGTTGGATGCTTAGCTGACTGAGCCACCCAGGCACCCCAAACTTTAACATTTTAAAGTTTATTGTTTTAGGGAAGGATAGAGAGAGAGAGAGAGAGAGAGAGAGCACTGTGTGGGTGAAGGAGGGGAGCAGAGGGAGAGGGAAAGAAAATACAAGCAGACTCCACGCTGAGTGTAGAGCCCAACTCGGGGCTTGATCCACCCAACTCTGAGACCATGACCTGAGCCCAAATCAAGAGATACTCAACTGACTGTTGGATTTGAAGAAAGCATTTCTGTCCAGAATCTGTGCCATTAACCTTTACATTCAAATACCTCTAAAAATTTGCTATATATTAATCAGTATGTTAAAAATTACTGCTTTTTTAAATCATATATTCTCACTCTTTAATGTTTTACAGTGAAAATCCTATGAGATTGTTAAGTCTTACCAAGTTTCAACTTTTCCACAGAAGCTTCCATGGTCTAAATTTAAAGTAATGTCTCCGTTGCTGATAGGTTAACACATTAATGTAATAAAATTTTACCTTATTATTAATATTCTATTTTGCCTTTATTGTATGTATTTTTAGATTCTATAAACTATATGATATTATTTTAAGTGAAAATTCTCTTTTTTAAAATATTTTTATTTTTTTATTCATGAGAGACAGCGAGAGAGAGGCAGAGACACAGGCAGAGGGACAAGCAGGCTCCATGCAGGCAGCCCAATGTGGGACTTGATCCCAGGACTCCAGGATCACACCCTGAGCTGAAAGGCAGACGCTTAACTGCTGAACCACCCGGGCATCCTTTAAGTAAAAATTCTTAATGTTGGTAAGAATGCAACTAACTCGATGATGGGATTATAAATTGGTTAAGTTACTAGGAAAAAAAATCATTTTAACAAAATTCATAGAACCTCCAAATGTGTTATACCCTTTATACTGCTAATTTTAAATTTTGGTAATATTTCTAATCCTATTCTGGAATATAATCACAAGGAAATGGGAAGTACAGAAGAATTTATACATAACCTATACATTATAGTATCATTTCTAATAGTGGAAAATTGAAAACAATCAGAATATTAAGCTAAAAAGAAAGAACTAAGTTACTCCTCATTTTTGTTACTATTCTGTCATTAAAAACATTGATAACAGAGATCATTAATATCATGAGAAATTAACAATGCTTTCTAAGTAAAGTTATGCAAGATGTTTATGAGAGGTACTCAATATTTTTTCAACTGTCAAAAATATTTTAGAACAATTATTAAAAGTCAAAATCATTAATCAATTGTGTTTTCATCAGGATTAGCTCATGACTTGAATATTGACTTGATTTTTTCCAGATGAGGTGGCTTGCTTTTTCCATGTAGTTGCATGCTATAGTATTTATTGAAATTTTTAAAGCATCTCTTAGCCCTCTTTTATTTATTTATTTATTTATTTATTTATTTATTTATTTATTTATGTCCTCTTTTAAACAACATATGTGATACTGGGAGTAGGAGATGAATCTACGTTTTTTTCTTTTTTTTGATATCTTCAGTTCCCAATAAGAATTGGTCATACAAAAGTTGTTGAATGAATATACTTTGAATGAAGTTAATTTAGTTATTTGCTATAAGACTTCATTGAAGAGATACCTATGGGCTGCTTCAGCCTTCTAGAAAATGTTAAACCTCTCATGATAACTAGTCTAACAACCACCAATAATAGAATGAAAGATTTCATTATAGCCAATTATTAGTTCCTTTTCCTTTTCACAGCATACATTCTGCCCATACTTATCAAAGGGCAACTATCAGATGTACATCTCTCAACACTTCCTTAACCTAATGGTAAGCACAAAATACATGCCAAAGTAAAATGTAGGTCACAGTTGATGCTTCAAAATGTGTCTTAGAATATTAGAAAAACACATACTTCTGAAACCATGAAAAAAAAATTAAGGAGAAACATTTTCATCACTTCAGATGTTTATTCTTAATTCTCTGTACATAAAAAGGACACAAATATATTCCTTATAATAAACTTTGTCCCTCCCTCATCTATTTTCGGAAAATCTATTCCATTTCTTAAAAATCTGATATAGTTTTAACCATCTGGGCCTGATATTTTCTTTGTGGGAATAATTTATGACTTTAAAAAAAATCTGTCTCTTCAGACGTTCTATTTCTTTAATTTTGGGTGTTTACTGGGAATTATCTATCCTATTCAGGTTATTGAACTTATTTGCAAAAAGGTGTTTATAATATTTTTCACTTTATCCTTTTTTTTTCATTTTTTACGTTTTGTATTTAAAGTCATATATAAGATTACTTTATTCCTGCATCTTCTCAATTGTTTCTTCCTTATATTTGCCCTTTTCCTTTCTTACTTTGCAAGATTTGGCTTTATGTTCAAGGAACATTTTGTGGTTTTTGTCCAGTTTTAGTCTAGTGATAACCACCTTGCCAGGGTGAACGCTCACGCGGGCAGTTGTGCCAACTGCCGTCTCTCCTGTGCTTGTTCAATGTAGAAGATGTATTTTTTCCTATAAACCCGGGGTACTCTACCAGTTTGCTGATTTGTAGTGTCCTCATACAACCTATACTTCATCTTCCTTTTGGATGGGCATAGATCCAACATTGTACTTCTATCTCAGCTCTTCAGAAAGAGAGGAAGACAATCTTCCTGTGATATTGGGAAGACTTAAATATCTTTTACAGTTCGTGCTGTCAGAAGTGACAAAGGGATTAAACATCATTTTGGCCACTGGTTTTTCAGCAATGGCTGCAAAAGGGAAGAGCTTGCTTTATTCTTTAAATGTCTTTAAGGTCTATGATAATATCTATCCCCTCTTTATTTCCTATTTTCTTTTTACTCTCTTTGTTTATTGTTGAGTCTCTATCAAGTCATTTAATTTTTAAAAACTTTTCAAAGTACCAAAAATTTTGTTCTTCTGCATTTCCTCCAACACTTGGTATGGTCCATCTTTTTAATTTTTGCCACTCAAATGAATGGTAATAATTAATTGCACTGAGCGGTTTTTTTTTTTTTTGTATGTTTGATTGCAATCCATATATCTTAAAACCGCAAGTAATGTTTAACAAGAAGATAGCAGTACACAAGCATGTTGATTTAATTAGAAGAAATTATTTACCAAAATAAGATAGATATTAAATACAGAAATATTAAAAGTTCTCAACCAAAGCAGTCAATTGTATTACTTAGAGAAACAGAAAATGATGGGGAAAAAAACAGAGAGAAATATTGGATATATAATAGATTTATTACTTTGTTGAAGTGCTAAAGGGAGGCTGCCTAAGTTACCTTAATATAATTTACCTTGATATTTGTGTATATGTATATGCTAAAATGTGTTTTATTAATAAGTCACATTAATAATAGTCATTTGCATGACTAATCTATTATGTTTTATCTTCTATCTGGAATAGTTCACCTGTGAAACCTTGCTATAATGAGACTCTGCTGACACTGTTGTTTTGTTTTGTTTTGTTTTCCATTTCATTTCCAGGTAGTTTCTTGTTCATCTTTTTATTTATTAACTACTTCCCTAAGAACCTAAATTCATTTATTCCTAAAATATTAGACTTTCTACAACTGAAATAAACTCTAAGTGGTTGTAACTTAAGAACTTAAGTTCTTATAATTTTTTTGTACAAGATTTTAATGTTAATGTTAATTATGGTATTTATTTTTCCATAGGCCAACATTGATTTCACCCCAGCCACTTTTCAAATTTCACCTTAAAACAGATCTTTTCAGGAACACTGACAACTGCATGCCCTGTGGAGATGAGGTAAGTCTCAGGAATTCATAAAACGTGGCTTCATATCTGAACTGTGCTTCTGAGCCACTTGAAAAGGATAAGCAACTGATGGGCCATGTGCCTTGTTGATAGCAGACTTACTTGGTTTCCTGTTGTTCCCCACTAAGCTCTTAAGTCTCATTATTCTGAAGGACTGTGGAGAGGGATTAAGTATGCCTGAGGGAGGCAGTGGTAAATTAGAGGGCAAAAATAGAAAAATCTTATATTTTTGCACTATTGGTGCTTGATATTTCCGGAATATTGATGAATTTACTCAAATTTATTGACTAATGATTATCTTTCCTTAGGTCTTTAGCCTTATCCCTTCATGATACATTTTCTCATTTGGTTCACTGTTCAATTTCTAGGATGTCCAGTGACCTAATTAAATCTTAGACAATAGGCTATTTTCTCCTTCCTCTAAAATACAATTGTATATTGATATTAATAGTTCATCTATTACTTTCTGGAATAACACAAAATAAACCTGGACTTCTATTCATGTAGAACATCTTAAGTGATACCAATGCAGTGATCAAATTGCCCTCTAGGTCTTCTTTTCAGACTAAATATGACCTGTTTCTTCAAATTTTCTTAACCCAGCATGATTTCCTGCAATTAGGTCACCCTTTCTGAGAGTATTCCACTTAGTCACTGTCCCTTCCAAAATATATATAAAGGGTTCCCTTCTCTCCATATCTTTACCAATGTTTGTTATCTCTTGCCTTTTGATGACAATAATCTCAATAGGTTTGAGGTAATGTCTCATTGTGGTTTTGATTTGCATTTCCCTGGTCATTAGTCATACTGAGCATCTATTCAATTCCTCTGCCCATTTTTAAACAAGACTTTTTTTTTTATTGACTTGTATGAATTCATTATATATTTTGGATATTAATCCTTTATTAGATATTTGATTTCCAAATATTTCTATTTCATAGTTTTCTTTTTATTTTGTTGTTTCTTTTGCTATGTAGAAGTATTTTAGTTTGATGTGTCCTGCATATTGATTTTTGCTCTTGTTGTTTGTACTTTTGGTGTCATGTGAAAAAAAAAATATTGCAAAGACCAATGTAAAGGAGATTTTTTTATTTTTTCCCCTCTAGGAATTATATGTTTTCAGGTTTTATGTTTAAGTGTTTAACCCATTTTGGATTAATTTTCTGAGTGATATTAAATAAGAGTCCAATATCACTTTTCTATAAGTGGATATCCAGTTTTCCAAACACCATTTGGTGAGACTGTCCTTTCCCTATTTAATATTCTTGGCTTTCTTGTCAAATAGTTTACCATTATTCATTATCTCCCACATAAGGAAATAACTTCAGTGTTCATCAATAGATGAATGAATAAAGACGCACACAATGAACTATTATTCAGCCATGAGAAAGAAGGAAATTCTACCATTTGCAAGAACATGGATGGTACTTGAGAACATTATGCAAAATGAAATAAATTAGGCAAGAAAAAGAACTATTGTATGATATTACTTTTGTGTGATCTTAAGAGTTGAACTCATGGAAATAGAATAGAATGGTGGTTATCAGGGGCTGGAGGAGCATGATTGAAGAAGTGGGGAGATGTTGGTCAAAGGGTACAGACTCCCAGTTATAAAAGAATAAGTTCTGGGGATGTAATTCACAGTATTGAATTGACTGTGACTATAATTAATATTATTAGGTTACATACTTGAAAGTTGCTGAGAGAGTAGACCTTAAATGTTCTTACCACAAAAAAGAAATGGTAATTTTGTGATGAGATGGAGGTAAAGGTAAGATAATAATCATTCTGCAATTATATAAGTGTATCAAATTAACAAGTTGTACATCACTTATCAAATATGTCAATTAAAAAAAGATATATGTCAATTATAGCTCAAATGAAGTGGGGGAAAATTATATATGAACTATTCAAGAAATACTTCAGATAAGTTCTTCAAAATACCAAGTAAAAAGAATACATATGGGGATACAGCACCACCAAGCAGTTGGTTTATTGGAATTAAACAATCAAAAAAGATACTTAAGGATTGAGACATTTGACAGGCTTATTGATTCTTAAAAGCAGTGCATTTCTGAGAAAAGTAGCCTCAGTAAGGCTTTTCAGTATCTGAGAGTGCTCCATTAAGAAAGTGGGAGATGCTGCTCGCCAGCCCGCCCCAGACTGGGGACAGGTCTCAGTGAGGACCCTGCCCATGCTCAGAGGCTCTGCCCTCTGGCTCCAGGGTGGCGCTTCCTGGGAGAGGGGTGGGTTGGGGCTGGATAGCGTCCAAGCACCTGCTAAAGCCCGAGCCCGACCCAGCTGCGCCCTGTCTGACCAAAGCTCTAATGAAAACACTTCCACCCCACCCCCCCAAAAAAATAAAGTGGGAGATGAACTAAAACTTCAAAGATGAATAGGTTTTCATAATGACTTACAGTGGTACTCAGTAATAAGGAACTATATTTCAAATAAAATAATCCTACTCAATGTCCTTCTGTTTGATGTTTGTACAAGTGAAAAGGGAGGAGAGTCTGAATTGGCATGTGGCAGCACAGCAGGTGATAAACAAACACAACACATTGTGCTCTTGTAGGAAATATCTTGAAGAAAACACCTTCTCCTACTTTCCATATGCATACAAATGTATTAAATATGGACTCCCTACCTATACAATATAATAAATTAAGTCCCACATTTTAAGTATATACAAGTATAGGTATGCATACATTTATACTTTCATGTATAGGTTTATATTTTTAATAAAATGATCAGTGTGGAATTTCACATGCTTGTATGAAATTTTATAGTGGGTTTTATGATAGTTAAGTAATTAGTCAAATAAATCTTCCTCAAAATTATTGTACACTGTAAAGTTTCCTGTGATATAAAAAATAAAATGTTAATGATCCATGAATTTTCAAAGAACAAATGCAGAATACACATTATATTAAAATGCTAGCACTTTTATTTAAAAAAAAATCAGTGAGTCCAAGGAAACCTAATGACAAAATATAAAAATAGTTTTTATTATTCTAGAATCGGGACAATAGTATCAGATACGTAACATATTGGCTAAGTGATAATGATACTCTTAGGCTTGTTATTTAGGAAAACTTGCAAAGTAAGGAATATACTACATATTAATGCAAGCAGCCATCTTTTGTCTATAGTAATGTTCTTGAAAGGTTGAATTATTTGCGTGGAAACTATCAGGACAATTCAAGAAAATTATTTGAATTATTTCAATGAATGAATGTTGGAGTTTATTTTAAGATGCTTACTGCTTGCAGCATTTGGGGGATCTCATATCTCTGGAATATAAAGAAAGTTATGGCATTTTTTGTCATTTATTGTTACTTCATGTGTGCACAGATTTCCAGAAGGAAAAGACCAAAATCTGGTCAAATGGTTGAAAATGATGAGCAAGAGTGAAAGTACATCCTCATCATCTCAAAGAGAGTAAGTCTTTTTTAAACTGACAATTAGGCAATCTGAACTTCATATACTCCATGGGGAAACTGACAATTTCTTGATTGATGAGGAGGAGTTGGTGACATAGAAATAACTGTTGCCAAGTTCTGGCCTATAATTCCAATATATTTCTTTCATTCTTAATAAAATTTCAAAACCTGAGATGTTGTAATAAAGTAATTGTAGCATGGTTCTTGGATGATGGAAAGAACTTGAGTGAATATCCTTTAATAAGTGTTTTTTCTTGCCAGATTTTTAAAATAGTGTTTTTAATATATATATATGCGCTTGCTGATAAGAAAAATTCTAAATTTATTCATCTTTTAATAGTTTACGTATTGACTCATTCCCCTCTCTACTACCACCCAATAGTTAACTTTTAGCGGTCTGTTAGTCATTAGTAATATTTTCAGTAAATTAAATCTATCTATAATTAATTTTTTTTCAGTTGAATTATTTTGATGTTTCAATTTCCCCCTTCAAGATTTTAGCCAAGTGTATTTGATGTATTTCACTGTATTTCACTGTTCCTGTGTTTTTAAAACAAGCACTAATGAGAAATTAAAAGTAGCTGTAAACACTCAGACTCAATTTTCTCAGTCACTGAATTCAGTGCAGTTAAAGCTAACAAATAGTTTATTATATTGTGGTCAACATTATGGTAGAATATTCTCATTGATGGATATAAATTTAGCATATTCCCCCACTAACATTTTTGTTATGTTCCAAAAGCTGCCTGCAAAGAAGTTTAGCACTTTGAAATGCAGATTTTTAAAATTCCTCTTATAAACAATACCTTACAAGTGATTAATTGTTGAAGCAAGTTCACAAATACTATTTACCATAATGTCATAGAGAAATATATTGACTGCAACATTTCTATTGTTAGTAACCACAACTCATAACCTAGTTTCTATGGAAAGTATATTCAAAATTCCGTCAGGAAATGCAGGTCTATTTTCCCCAAGTAAGCAATGGGAATGGCAACTCCTGGGGTTGTTTTAGCAGTAGGAAAGAGATTCCAGAACAGGCTTCCACAAGGTGACGTCTTTAGATGAAAAGATATTGGACAGCAGAGTATTGGGGTTGCAAGAAGTATGGCTCATTTAGTGTAAAAACACACACACAAAAAAAACTCTAAATGAGAATTCTTAAGTGTTATTGTATATTGACATCTTCTGTTGCTCTCTGGCTGCCTAGAAACTGTTGGGTCAGCCTTTTACAGAGAGAGCCTCACATTCCAAAATATTTACTCCAAATTACTATCATAAAAACTTGCATTCTTCCAGAGAAGATGCTTTAGGATAATGTTTTGAGAAGAGACTGGTAAAAGAAATTCACAAAAATATTTGAGGGCTAATAGTCTAATCTTGTCTTTCACACACTTTAGTCTGTATCTGAATGATAATTTCACAGTGGAGTTTTTGTACTTATAAAAGGACTTCCATTAGCACCACTAAAAAAAAACTGTAGCATTAATATATGTAGCTCAGTTATGTACAAAGGCCATTATAATCCTAAAGTAATATAGGGTGATGCCTTGTAAAATAAAGAATGAGAGAGAATTCAACACTACTATCTTAATGGTCATTGATAAAAATCTATGTCTTGAAACCTAATGCCTTTAGTTATAGAAGGGCATGATATTTTGGTTATCTTGAATAAGAATATAATCAATTACAAAAATGGTAGAAACGAAACTGCTTGTGTTTATTTTCTGAACAAGATGACAGAACTGATAAAGATTTATTTAGTTTAATATATTTATAACATGTAATATTACTGACATTGAGTATTTAATTTTTTTTATAATGCCTCTGCATGTAGAATTTTACCATATCTTCCAGGTTTGGGAGGATGGGTAATATCTTTGATTCATTTAATAATCATTTTTAGTTTCTTTATGAATTCACTTATTGTGTGTATATCTGTTAATATACAGTATTTTAGCATCAACTTTAATAACTACTTTCCTAGATAATGGTAAGAAATATTTCTTATTTTCTTACACTATTTATAAAATAAGAGCTAATATTTATATAGTGCTTAACATGCTCCTGGCACTGCTCTATGTTCTTTAACATATAAATGTATGAAATCTTTATAGCAATCCTATGTGATATTACTATCTCCATTTAATAAATGAGAAAACTGAGGTACACTATTTAAGTAACTTGGTCACGACTACACAGCTAGTAAATGTAGAGAGTATTATGTAATTTATCTATTTTTACCAAAGATATTTTCCAGTGTTTAGGCATAGGAAAATATTCAGGATGCTTTTAAAGTCATCTACCTTGAGAAGGTAGTCTATCTGGAGGGATGGTGTTCTTAAATACCAAAACACAGGGGTGCCTAGTTGGCTCAGTCACTTTAGTATCTGGTGTACCTTCAGCTCAGGTCATGATCCTGGGGTCCTGGGCTCCAGTCCTACATCAGGCTCCCTGCTCACTGGGAATGCCTGCTTCCCCCTCTCCCTCTGACCCTCCCCTCTGCTATGCTCTCGCTCTTTCTCTCTAAAATGAATAAAATAAAAAATATTTTAAAAATACCTAAACACAGAGAAAACAAATATGTAATCACAATGTTTTTCAGTGTTCTGTGGTCAATTACATGACATGGAACAAATAAGAGACACGTGGTAATTTAGTAAGCATGGCATTGCTGAATATTTTCAAGGAAGGGGAATTATAATTTGAATGAAGTGTGGAGAATGACTTGTCAGGCAATAGTGATAACTTGCAGAAATTCAGAGAATTAATGATAGCAAGATGAAATTAGTGGCAAGTAGCAACAGAAAAATTAGGGAGCAAAAAAAAAAAAAAAGAAAAAAGAAAAATTAGGGAGCGTTTGGAAACTAGAATGCACATGTAGTTTGTAAGATATTGGCACGAGGTAGGAAATGGGGCACTGAATAATTATACATAGGCTTCTGGGCTAGGTGTTAGGGTAGTTGCTGTTGATAATCATTCATTTAGACAAAGTGAAAGGAAAAAGCAACAGCACTGGCAAATTTGGGCTGGAGGATAAATGACTTCAGATATGGACATACTGATTTGAGTTATAATGTAGGAGATTTTGTATATGTGATGGCACAGGGACAAGTTGGATTCTGCTGTGATTATTATACTATAATTAGATTTTTAATGGAATTAGAATTTTTAAAAAATCTGAATTCAAATCAGAGTAGTATAGAGTTGATTTTTACAAAAGTTCTTAGATTTATGTGACAAAATGGTGATTTATTGATTGTGTACTTCAAAGAAAGTTTGTTTTATAATATTTAAAAATGATTGTCTAATGTCTGACATTTTAAAAAATAAATTTTGCATTAGAGCCTCTGTGAAACTTTCTTTTGCTCAGGGTTTGGGTTTGTCTGGTCCTCAGGGCACTCCATGGGGCTGCCCCCAAATCTCCTCAACAGGTGAGCAAGTGTCCACTCCTGGCTTGACTACAAAAGGTGGACCAGGGCAGCAGCCCTCAACAGGCCTCTATCTATAGTGCAGACAAGAGACCATGGAAGGGACCTTGGGCCAAGGCATTGAAGGACAGATGCTCAGCAGCACTTTAGGTTAGATAAAGAAGGATATTTCCTTAGTGTGGATTGCTGCCTTTAGTAAAAACATGTCCATTTGCCATTCACTCCACCAGTTGTGAAGAGACTGCTGGGATAGAAGAAATCATGTGGATGAGCAGGTAGGAGAACAGAATGGAAAAACAAAGTGGTTTGAGAAAGCAGTTAAATGTCTGGCAGAGAAACTAAAGAAAACAGGACAATTAGATAAGCTTGAGAAAGCCATCACCACTCAAAATTGTAATACTAAATGTCTTACCATACCAAGCACTTGCTCTGAAATTCAGAAACTGAGGACACCCATTGTGAGAGATCAGTGGGATAAGACAGGCCTTCACAGCTTCTTTGAGCAAACCAGGTCTCCTGATGGTTGTCTTCAAGTATCCCATTGAAAAGGACAGCAGCATTTATGTGTCGCTGACCGTGGTACTGGCCTGATCTTCACAGGCATCATGAAACCAAAGCAATTGTAAACTGTGAATGTGCTTTTAATCTTTAAAAAGATCTGAAGTATGTTTACACTTTACTATTACCAGAGATTTGAGACACAAGTTTTGCTTCCAGTATTGAAATCCTAATAGAACTGTCACCTCTAGATGATTATACCTGCTCCATTCCTGGAAATACTAATTTCCCAGTGAGAACCGAGCCACAGAGTAATTACACCCCAGAAACTCCATCTCCTGGATGTATCATGGAAATTGGAAAAAACATGATCAACAGATGAACGGATATAGGATCTCCAGCAGAACTATCTCCTACTACTTTCTCTGTGTTAACCATAGTTTGAATTTGCAGCCAGTTACTCATTTAGGTGTTCAGTAGCATATTATGAATTAAACCGGAGGGTTGGAGAGAATTTTCAGGCATCACTGCTCTCACTCAGTGTAGATGGCTTCACAGATCCATCAAACCCAGAAAGGTTCTGCATAGGGTTATTCTCTAATATCAACCAAAATGTGACTGTAGAAATGACAAGAAGACATATAGGAAGAGGAGTGTGCTTATATTAGATAGGTGGGGAATTTTTCACCGAGTGCCTAAAGTGATGCTGTAGTCATTTGCAGAGCCCCAAGTATCCTCAGAGATAGAGCTAGCACCCTGCAACAGCGTAAAATTCCACCCGGCTGCAGTCTGAAGATCTTCACTAACCAGGAATTTGCTGCTCTTCCCGCAGTGTGCTAATCAGAGTTGTGAAGCTGTGCATCAACTAGGATGTGCATCCTAAGAATGAGCTTTGTGAAATACTAGGAAGCAGAATACAGAAGGCACATGGTAACGAACACTCACCAGATTGTGTTTGGGAATGACTGCATAAGAAGGTTTCCAGAAGGAACTGTCCTCTACAAAGATGCCATGAATGTGATGGTTCAGAGGGAGACTTTATCTTATGCAAGGTCAGGCCTTAAACAGTATGGATTCCTCCTTTTATCCCTTGAGAAAGGGCGGCCTAGCCTCAGATAATATGTAAACAACCTCTAAAGTAGATTGGGATGAAAAACAGAGGGCGTGCTTTGTCTGCTTTTGCCTGAGAACTGAATAAATGCAGCCTGCAAGGGCAAGAGCTTGCCCTTAGCCCTAGAGGCTTTGGGACCCCCACTGTGTGTTCATTCATTCATAGCCAAGCAGCACCAACGGGATTGAACTTCATCTGAATGGACCTCTACAGTGGTTGGACAAAGTATTAGCTCACATATGATCCCTTTGTTACAGAGAACTTGGTTCTTGTCTCACAGAGTCAAAGAACGAATCTTGAGGACACAGGAGTGTGAGTAAAGTATAGAAGCTTATTAAGTAAAGATACAGAGAAAGCTCTTATTAGTGAGAGGGGTCCCCACAATGTTGCCACTGAGGGCTTGTAGGGTTGGTCTTTTACTGAAAGCCTGATCAGGGAACCTAAATCCTTTTAAAATATCCCTTGATATCACCATTGAGTAAGGACTAGTGATAACATCCTTAATGGCTTCTTCCTTTTTAGAGTCTGATGATTTTTTTGGTTACAGTAGGTGTTAGAACAAGACACCCTCCTCACCCACACCTTAGGGCAGTGTGGTCTGGCTTGTTCTCTTATCTCTGGTTTCCAGACACCTCAGCATTTTGGGGATTTTTGTGAGCCTGCTTCCATGGCTGCCTACCTAGCCCTGCCTAGCCTCATCTGTCCCTAACTCACCTTCAGGTGTGTTGCTTAAGCATGTCATCAAGCTTTGTTGCCAATCAAGTCCCATCAAAAGGCTAAATGTAACAACTCTTTTGTCATAGTGTTTGTCATAGCCCCATGGGCTGTTTACTGTCTAAAAACTTAAAAGAGGAAAAAACACTTAAAGTCCCACCAATTGAAGTACCTTGTAGAATAGGTTTTCTGCGTTTGAATATTAAATGGGAAAATTCACTTCTGGAAATACTTTCTTGTACAGGAGGAAGAGGAGATTTTAAAGACACGCTGATGTCTTCTTGGGCATTGTGGAGGCTGAGAAAATTAAGGCCATTTCACCTCAAGTTCAGCATTAGCACAAGTACAGACATCTCAGCCCCCCCCCCCCACCCCGTGCTTAATGCCCTTGAAAGCCCCATATCAGAATGTAAACAGACTTGAGAAATTCCTCCACCCCTTCTGGAGGTCCCCTAGACCAGCCGATAAAACTAAGCTGGAAACCACCTTGGGGTCCAAGTCCCTGCTCCGTTGTGTTGGGTGTACTTGGACCCAAGCTTGAGCTTGTAAATAAACGCTCGTGTACTTGCATCGGTGTGGGCTCCTCGGTGGTTTCTCGGATTTGCAATCTTGGGCACAACACCTTTTACCAAAAATAATTTTTTTTTTGGAGGGGGCAGATAAAAATAAAATAATAAAACAAAACAAAATAAAATAAAATAAAATAAAATAAAATAAAACAAAACAAAACAAAATAAAATAATAACATCTTCCAACAAGAGAATTCTATCAGTCTTCAAGCAAAACAAAACCACTAATCTATTAATCTATTATAGTAATCTATTTACTGTGTTAAGTGGTCACACTTGTAAAAAATAATAATGCAAATATATTGATATTTTAGAAAACAAAAAAAATTCAAATTAGAAATTAGAAAATAAGGCATTTCATCTGGCTGTCTTACTGATTACTTACTGCCAATAAGAATTTTCCCTGCTATTGAAGTCTGCCTGACTTTGCCTGTAGAGAGTTTATACAAATTTATACATTTGCAATCTTTCCATCTAAAAAACAAAAATAAAAATCTGTAAGATGACAAATATATTATTTTCTCTTAAATCAAATTTCTTCTCATAGTTTTAGAATTATGTACCAGTTTGGTATTTAAAGTGAGACACATTTAGAAGCATCAACTGTAGCCTACATTTTATTTTTGGCCTATAGTTCCTATTTCCTGTTATCTTAAGAAAGTGTTGAATGATACACATATCTGATAGTTGCCCTTTGATAGCTGTGAGCAGAATCAATGTTGTGAAAGTAGGGGAACTAATAGATTGTTATTAAATTTTTCATTCTGTTATTGGGTGTTTATTAGATTAGTTATCATGAGAAATGTTTAACAGTTTGCCCAAGCCTGAGGCAGCTCATAGATATCTTTTATTGAAGTCTTATAACATATATCTAAATTAATTTTATTCAAAATCTATTCATTCACCACCTTTTGTATGACCATTTATTTTAATCAGGAGCTAAAAATATCTTTGAAAAAGAGTGGTTTTCTCACTCCCATCCTCAGTACCACCATGTGGTTTAAGAGATAAATTTTCAATACAATACCTTTAAAAATATATGATTTTGGCTTAGTAATCAGAAATTATAGTTTTAAAGTTTAGCCAAAGAATTGGAATATATTAAGAAATCGAGGTAATAATTGCCCCTCTGAGACTTTATATGAGACACCTCCGAAATATGAATATATTTTTATTTTTATTTATTTTTATTTTTTTTATATGAATATATATATTTTTAATTTTTATTTATTTATGATAGTCACAGAGAGAGAGAGAGAGGCAGAGACATAGGCAGAGGGAGAAGCAGGCTCCATGCACCGGGAGCCTGATGTGGGATTCGATCCCGGGTCTCCAGGATCGCGCCCTGGGCCAAAGGCAAGCGCCAAACCACTGCGCCACCCAGGGATCCCTTTTTTTTTTTTTAATTTTTATTTATTTATGATTGAATATATTTTTAATAGAGGTTCAATGCACAAAACAATCTAAAATGTGTTATTTACCATTAATCTGTTAATAAAAATTGAGGAAGTTGATTAATAACATTATAAACATGACCTTAATGAAACTAGAATTAAATAAAATATCCAATTAGTTGCATTAGCTTGCTAAAAGAAATTCTCCTGTGTGCCTTAGAAAATGTAAAAAATTGGAAACATTTGAATGGTATATTATGATTCTGTTGATGGTTTGAAATTTTAGTGGTAGTAAGAGTACAATCTGATCTGTGTGACCACTCTATTGGTCAGATCTTGTACATGATACCATTCTCCTTGCAGATGAAGTTGAAAATGAATGTCCGAAATGATGCATTTGATTTTCAGTGCAAGACATCAGAAGGCTAGTAGCTACTATATCCTAATAGCTGTACTCCAAATATTGAAAGGAAATTCCACATTACCACATTCTGTACAGTATCCAGAACAAGCAAAATATATGATTTATGCACATTTATAACGTAATCCAAATAAGACTATTTCTCCACTGATACATGGAGTTTACCGTGGTTAGTTTGGAACAGTAAGTTTATTTAAAGGATTTACTTTTTAATTTCCACTTATAAAGCTAGGGAACATATTTATGTAATGTATCACCAATAGTGCCTTCACAATCTAGCTAATCTGTACTGTGCTTTTTCTACTCTGTCATTCTTGTACCTTGTACCTTATGTTGACTACAAAGCAAGGGTGTATACTTGTCCTCTGCAACTTCCCTGAATGTTTTGTCAATAAGAATGTTATTCAAAATTTAGGAAAATGATAATCTCCTAAGACGTGAAATTGCAGTATGCTTATTTGTTACTATATTTTAGGTTGTATCTTTCTTAGAAGTCTCTTGCATATATGACAGAAGGGGGACAAATTATAACAATCATTTTGAGTATGTATTTCCTTTCCAAAGATATTTTCCATTTTCAAGCACAGGAAAATATGCAGCATATTTCCAAAATCATACAGCAATAATTTGAAAAGGATTTTAATTTTGCAGTTTAAAGAAGTAGTGGATTTGGCTAAGATGGAATGTGCAACTAGATATAATACTTGTGTTTCTATCATTTAGTTCTATTATTTCCTTTAAACTCTGAAAATATATTATCCTTCTGTATCTTGTATGATCATGAAGAGCTCAACCAAGATGAACTGTAGCAGTGGACGAGTGTTAAAAATTGACCTTACCCAAAGAGAGATGAACTTTTGTCCTCATTTTCTAGAGGGTGATCTCTAACTACTTGGGATATCTTGCCTGATAAAATGCCTTTATCGGCCTGGGGGCCTGGGGACATGTCTGATAGTGTATACTGATATTTATTGTGGGAGCTTTGGACCTCTGGAGAGGCTAGACTTAGGTCAGCCATATGGGCATGTCTATATGACCAAAATCCAATTAAATTCTGGATACCATGGGGCACCTGGGTGGTGCAATTGGTTATGTGTCAGCCTTCAGCCCAGGTCATGATCTCAGGGTCCTGTCTGGAATCAAGCCCTGCATCAAGCTCCCTGCTAGACCAGAGTCTGCTTCTCCCTCTCTGCCCCTCAGCTCCTCCTCTCATACTCTATCTCTTTCAAATAAATCAAAATCTAAAACCAAACCAAAACAAAACAACTCTGGATACCAGGACTTGGGTAACTTTCCTTGTTGACATATTCCATGTATATTGTTAAACCTGAATCCTGGGAACTGTTACCATTGTTCACAGCTCCACTGGAAGAGAACTATTAGAAGTTTTAAACTTGGAAATGTCCTAGACTCTATCTCATGAACCTCTTCCTATGGCTGATTATAATTTGCATCTTTTCACTCTATTAGTTCCTGTGAATATAATAGCTTTTAGTGAGTTCTGTGAATCTTGAGTAAATTATCAAACTGGAAGGTGGTTTTGGGTACCCCCAGACTTGTAGTTCGTGTGAGAAGTGAAGATGGCTTTGGTGACTCTGAAACTTTGTATAATTAAATATTTATCTCTTTAAAATTTGGTTTTGGAGTGGAGTAGTAGTTAAGAACAAGTTTCTAAGGCAGTTGGTGTGGGTCTGGGCTAATAGAGAAGCTGACAAAATCTTGTGAAGATTACATAATTTAATGTTTTAAAGCACCGAGAAGAAGGATGCCTGGGTGGCTCAGAGGTTGAGCATCTGCCTTTGGCCCCACATCAGACTCCCTGCATGGAGCCTGTTTCTCTGTCTATGTCTATGCCTCTCTCTCTCTCTGTGTCTCTCATGGAAAAATAAATAAAATCTTAAAAAAAATAAGGCACTTAGAACAGTTCTTAAAGAAGATTAAGCACTGCATAAATATTAGCTCTTGTCTTAATTCTTTGACATAAATAAAATCCTTTAAGTAGGACTTTAATATAGCCAGTACTAGTTACAGAAATGTATACACAGTCAGTCACTGTTAAAATCTTAAGTGACTTTTGATTGACTTTGGCCAACTGCCATAGAGCCTGTACGCATCAGTCTCCTCCATTTACTCTAAATGAAGTGATTGCATTTTCAATTCATGGTAGTATGTTCTAGAATCTCCTTTCCTGTTGATGTGATCAAGTTTCTATTCTAGAACCTGCCAGCCACAGATCTGAGGAAATCTATTTTTCTGGATCTTTTCCTATGGTAATGAGCCAAACATTAGTATCTTCAACTAGGAGAGTTATTTTCTGTTCAACTTCTGAACATTCTCAGAAACTCATTTTTTATTCATATAAAATGATATATTGATTTAATCTGTAATCTATTTGTGCATGATAGGTGCACTGAATCTTCACTCCCACCTATTAATATCCTTAAAATGCTTGATAATCTTTACATGATGAATAAATTCAGTACTTAGAAATCTAATGATGCCTCCTGAAATCTTATTTATAAGAATGTCTTATGTATGGTTTACTTTGATTTATTTTGAAAAAAACATTTGCATAAATTTGTCTTTTAATGATAATGCTTATTAGCCTTTTCTTTTTCTTTTTATTTAAATATTTTACTTATTTATTCATGAGAGACACAGAGAGAGAGAGAGAGAGAGAGAGAGAGAGAAAGAGAGAGAGGCAGAGACACAGGCAGAGGGAGAAACAGGCTCCATGCAGGGAGCTTGATGTGGGACTCGATCCTGGGTCTCCAGGATCACGCCCTGGGCTGAAGGCAGCACACTAAACTGCTGAGCCACCCGGGCTGCCCTAGTTTTTTCTTTAGGAAAACATCTTCATTGGTTTTATAAATCTTAATGTATATTTACCATATCACCAAAATTTTAATTTTCCATTTTTAAAGTGAATTAATCCAGATGAGACACGTGACAAAAATTACTACATTTCCTGATTTCTTGCTAAGTTATTTTAAAATACATTTTTCTTCCTTAAACAACAATTAGCCCATATGGATATCAGTAGATTAAGTTTCAATTATTACTATTTTATTTAATATTGGTGATTGGGCAGCCTTCTCCTTCTGCCTGTCTCTGCCTCTCTTTCTCTCTGTGTCTCTCATGAGTAAATGAATAAAATCTTTTTAAAAAAGTATATATATATATATATATATATATATATATATATAGGATCATTTTCTTTTTATATTTGAAAAGCTAATGTTTCTAATGTCTTTTATATTCTAAAGCATAATGGGTGAAATGTTTTCTTAGGAGGAATATATTTATTAATTTGGAATGTGTTTAATGAATTATTAGCAAATTATTCCAAAAAAATAATCTATAGTTTGTTTTTAACAATACATCTGAATGCCTTAAGCTCATTTATATAAAGATGTGGTATATTTTCAATTATCTTTATTCTAGATCAGGAGTTGTCAAATTTTTCCTTTGAAGATAACCAGATAGTAATATTTATTTATTTATTTATTTATTTATTTATTTATTTATTTATTTATTTATGAGAGAGAGAATATGTGCAGGGAGAGGGGCAAAGGGAGAGGGAGGAAACTAAGCGTACTCCCCACTGAGCATGGAGCCCAACCTGGGCCACAATCCCAAGACCCTGAGATCATGACCTGAGCCAAAAACAAGAGCCAGACATTTAATGGACTGAGCCACCCAGGTACCCCATAGGTGTCTGTTTCTTATGGTCTCTGTTGCAGCTACTCAGCTCTGGCATTGTAGTGCAAAAGCAACCATGGAAAATTTGAAAATAAAAGGATGTGACTGTAACCTAATAAAACTTTATTTAGAAGCAACAGATGGCCAGTGCATGGGCCATAGTTTACCAGTGTCTGTTGTAGATTAATAATATATACATGTACAAATTAGTAGACAGATTAAAGTTATCTGAATGTGAGAACACTAATAAACTTCACCATTTTTATTGCTAAAATGTTATGCCATCAAAAACATTTGATTTTTTAATATCAATTATGTAAACTAGACTAATAAAATATTTCAGGTTTTGTTTGTTTTGATTTTTGCTGTGCAAATTCAGAGTAAGGAAAGATTGAAAAGTAAGTGAACAGTGTTTTAGGGACATGTGGAACAATATTAAAAACTCTAACATATCTCATATCTGTAATCAGTTTCTCAGAGAGACACAGGGGCATAATTGAAAAAAGTGTCTGAAATTTTTGCAAAAGTATTGCTAGATACAAATTTAGAGATTTAAGAAGCTGAGCAAAACACAAGTAGAATAAAAACAAAGAAAACGACCTAGGCATCTTGTCAAGTCACTAAAATCAAAGTTAAAGAGAAAAATCAAGATGAATCCTCAGAGTAGCCAGAAAAAAATAGCATGTCTTGCACAAGGGGTTATGATTTGAACTATCATTGACTTCTTATCAGATACAACATAGGCTTGAAGACAATGGAATAATGTATTTTTTAAGTGCCACCGAAATTGATTTCTGCATCCACTGAGAATGTCTTTTATTTTTTTATTTTTATTTATTTTTTTTTGTTTGGAGTTACACAAAATTTTATTGAAGAAAGATTCCATTGCTAAAAATGTTTGGAAAATAATGCTCCATAAGAAAAGGTCTTTTAATTTGTTAATACAATGTTTAACATAATTTCATTTTCTAAAACAAATTGCTTGATACATTTCAATTCTTAAATTACTCTGCACAGTGGGAAAACTTCTACAAATTAGAGTACTGGAGATCTTCCAAAAAGATAACTTGTAAAAAATTGAAAAACTACACTAAAAACATCAGTCTATTTGCTTTAGACTCTTCTGATAGGCAGCTTTAAACAAGATTTCCATTCTTGAATTAGTAATGTACTTCATGAATATACTTATTGTTATAAATCTGAAAAGATGTTTTATCTTCCACATAACACAATTTAACATCTTCACACATCAACTGTGTTGTTTTAATAGCTTAGTCACATTTCAATAATTCTGGATTTTAATTTGTGATTTCATTACAAAACAGCTTGCACAAACCAAATTCAAACAATCTTTTTATTTAGAATTCCATCTGAAAATTCATTTCTGGGTTTTAGTTTTTCTTTAAAAAGAAGCAAACATTTAAAAGCATCACATGTTACTACTCTACAATTCATCTTGTTATGAACATTTTTAGTTCATGGGGAAATAAACCCATTACATTGATTAGGCACAGAACTCTGGCCAAAGACCAGAAATCAGGGCACAGCTGTGTGTTCAGGTAACAGAGGTCTGAATGGAGGGAGTCGTGCCTCAACCGTGGGCACTCCTATCTCTGCCCCCTCCAGAAGCTGTTAGTAAGTCTCAAATCAGTAAGAGATTGTATGTAACTTAGTTAAAAAAAAAAAAAAAAAACAAGCAAACAAACAACTACACCGGTTTTCTAAATTACACGGCAAAGCCCAAACAGATAAATATAATTGTAGTCTCACCATACAAAATTTGTGGTTTTGATATCCATGTCACAGGACCATATTATACGTGAGACAGAATTATATAATTTCTCTGATCATTTCAGAAATCTGGTTGGAAGAGATCTGTAACTATAAGATTTCACATTATAGCAATGTTTCAGTATTTCTCAAATTAGGGCGGTGAACAGAAATCACAGTACAAAATCCTTAATTCTTTTACCGGAAAAGCAATAGGTGCTACATATGAGAATCACTTATAGAACATCTATTTTCTTTTAAAAAATGTAGATATAAAATATTAATTGCATAGGGATTTAAATATAAGGCCAAGAAGAATACAAAGTAAAGTTAAAAAATTATAGAAAGGGCACTATGGTGTCAAAAGATAGAATTTCATTCTATAGAGTAATAAATCTGAATTACTGTCTAATTTAAAAAAATCACAGTATGTTGCTATAACTAACAGTGAATGTTTCTTTAAGTCCAAACTGGAAACCAGTATTAGGACTTAGAAGAACACAACTAAAGCTTGTTGTCTAATCCTGATCAGTGTATTAGCACATCAGTGCCTGGTACGTACCTGATTAGTTATATAACCTACGTTTTGAAGTAATGTGTAGTTTACTACATGTTAACAGGTGTGAGAGCACATCATCACCGCATGCCGTTAAGTGATCTGCAGGCTTATCTGAGTGTAATTATTCAGTCTTTACAAGGTGCAAGATCCCACCCGGCTGAATCTTCATTCAGTGAACCAAAAACACTGTAGTTAACAAAACATAACAAAGTTCTACCGTTGAAAACTAAGTGTACATGAACCAGAGAATTAGTTCCTGACATCAGTACATATATTGTCCTCAGCATTTTGGAAGGGAGTGAATGATGAGTCCAACTACGCTCTGTAGTTTAAGCTAATGGCTATCACCTGAAGACCCAGGTAGAAAGGTAAATTGTGGATCCACTTCTCATTGTAATGTTAGAGTGCAGTTTAAAGAGCAATTTCCAAATCTAAGAGGAGCTTAGTTAACTTACTGTTATATTGTATTGTTGTACTTATTGTATATAGTATTGTTATATTGAGTAGTGTGAAGAAAAACAAGAACTCCCAAAGGAATTATGTTAAGGAACATTTGGGAATACCCAAACCAACGTTTTAAATGAAAAGTGCATAAATACAGTAATACTACAAGTGTGTTAACTATGGAACAAAGATTTCTTTGGGAGCTAAACAATACTATTTTCCCACATTATTTACACATTATGAATTGTTCAGATA
The DNA here is from genome assembly GCF_048418805.1 of Vulpes vulpes. NCBI lineage: Eukaryota > Metazoa > Chordata > Mammalia > Carnivora > Canidae > Vulpes > Vulpes vulpes. Next base: position 347,400 of record NW_027325673.1, read on the forward strand.
CCACAAAGCACCATTTACAGTCTAAATTGCTTATGTCTGAAAGGTCTTTTGACTTCAATGCTACGCAGTTGAGGATCTACCTAGAAGTGTCAAGTCATCTTCAGTAAAACAGGATTTATCTTTACAATTCAGTTCTCTTTTCAGAAACAGCAAAGCAATTATTTTCATTTCACGATCTTGGCTGGTGTTTCAGATTCTGTGGACTGTCTTCCATCCGTCCAGGCTTCCCGGGTGCTCTTCAGAGCCAGGGTCTTCTGTTGATCAACCACAACATAATCTACTCTCTCATCAGCTACACTGCTGCCTGAGCCACTGCTCTTTTGCTTACGCGGTGGTGTGGATTTCCCAGAATCTAAATCCAGGTCTAGGTATTCCACTTGTTTGTCTCCTTTGGGCTTGACCATAGGACTGCTTCTTCCATCAAGACTGTTACTGCCAAAAAGATTCGAGTCTTCGCCGGACAGGTTTGGGTTCATGGGCACGTAATTCTCTTCACTGTCGTGGGAGTCGCTGCTGGACGTTGTGCTGTGCACTGAATCCGGTCGGGGAGACAAGGGAAACCTAGAGGAGTCTCGAGCAAAACTCCTAGTGATGGGAGATCTAACTGGGGCTTGTAGTTCTTCCCATTCTGGCAAAGGTTTTATTTCTAAAGGCGCTGGCTTGGCCTTTCTTCTTGTAGCAAAGTCACCTATGGTTTGTGAATCAGTTCGCTCTAAACCATGGGGTTTGGGTCTTAAAATTTTAGGACTTTGACCTTTCCTGTCAGGCTTGAGGTTCCTATCCACGGGAGGTGGTTCACAGTCTGCAACAGGAACTGGCCTTCGGGGAGGGGTCTTTGGGCTGGACCGGAAGCCCATGTGAGCAGGAGGAGGAACTTGCATTCCGAATGAAGAAAAATCAAATGTTCCTGGAGTCATTGGCACATAATTTGCTTCCTGAATTGGTTCCGTAAAACTGCTGGAATGTCGTGGAGGAGAATTGGGATTCATTGGGACGTAATTTTCATCCAGTTCTTCACTTGATACACTTCCCACTGTCAATATATTTTTGATTTTAAAGTGGTTATGGAAGCCTTCAAGTGAACTAGACCTGTCACTTGGAAATGTTCGTGGGATATCATAGCAGTCTTGAGAACTACCATCTTTTCGCAATTTGTTCAAATCCACAGTGGAAATGGTATTACTACGTGATGGTGGCATCCCTGCTGTAGGGATACAGTAACTACTGTCAGTATCTGAGGCCGTGCGTGTGATACTGCACGTTTCCACAGGAGATCGGTCATGAGCTGGATGTGGTTTCGGTGGCAGAGGAGGAGGAAGATCTGGAATAGTGTCTAGCTTTGACGTCTGTCCCAAAGTTCCTTCTGGAAATGTTCGTGGAATCTGGTAAGTATTACCAGGTGTTGGAGGAATGTCATAACTAATAGATACATGCCTCATTTGAGTCTCTACACTTGATGTCCCAGATGGGGTATTAAAAACATAGAGTTCTCCATCTGCCTCGGTACTGGATGGAGACACCTTTGGTAAAACATCGTGGGAGTAGCTCCTGGGCAGGTTATAAAGGCTGGAGTCTACAGAAACAGAGGCAGCACGAGACGGTGGAGAGTCATACATCATTTGCTGCTGAAAAAAGCCATTCACTCCATGTTTGCTCTGGGAGGAAGCAGGATTTTTATGAGAAGGGACGTTATCATTGCAGTCTGTTTCAGAAGAGGTGGATTTTGCAGAATCAGCATGTGTTTGCAATGGAATCGTTTTGCTTTCAAAATCTTCTAGTAGTAGGTATTCCTCTCCTTCTTCAGAAACAAAAGATGACCCTTGGCTGGTGGGTTCAGGCTTCTTGCTTTGACAGTTGATTAGCAAGAGGTAGTCTTGAGGATCCTCCTGGATGCCAAGAGTTTCTAGGTGTGGTGGTAGGTTAATTAGCTGATACGGAGGAGGTGGAACACTGGAGGATGAATCCACCTGGGTGGATGGTGGCGCTGTATTTACAGCTAAAGGTAAATCAGCTGGAGCTTGTATGGAGCTGCCAGGTGGCTTCACAGGATCTTCTTCTGTAGGATTAAACCCACAGATGTCACAAATACAACGAACCCACTTATTCATCTCTTCCTCACTGTCTGCTACCAAGTAGAAAATTCGGTCAATGGTGTTGATATCAAAAATGTAGCTGTTTTCAAACTCTTTTTTGTTAAACGTCAATCCAGCATCAACTTGTTGACATAAATTTAAATCAATAATACGGATAGGCTTCTTGGCATGATCATTTTTGTAGTATTCCAAGACATCTGGATCTCCAGTTAAGCGACCACTGCGTAACACAAACCATCTCCTCTTCCATGCGTAGCGCTTCAGCTTCTTCTCCGGCGGGGACTTGCGGAGCCAGCCGGAGCAGACCACCTCGCCGCCGCTCATGGTGCGCGCCGCCCGCAGGACCTCGGCGGCCCGAGGCGGCGGGGCGGGCGGGGCGCGTGCGGGGCGGGGGTGGGGGCCGGGGCCGCGGGGCCGGGGCTGCGGGGCCTCGTCAGCGCGCCCGTCCCGCCGGCGCCCAGGGCGCTCCTGCCCGCGGACCCGGGCTCGGCCGCGCGCGCTCCGCCCCCGGAACGGGCCTCCCCGGGCGCCGGCCCAGGACGCCGCCGCCCGCGCTCCCCCGCGCCCGCGGCCCGGCCCCAGCGGCGCCCCCCGGCTCGGCCCCCGGCTCGGCTGCGCCCGGCGTCGGGAGGCCGAGAATGTCTTTTAAAAATGAAATTGATATAAAGATGTTTTCAAGTAGAAGAAACAAAGATAATTTTTTTTCCAGAAAACCTGTACTTTAAGAAATGCTAAAAGAATTTTTTTTAATGAAGGATAAAAAGATAATAAAATAAAAAAATAAGGATAAGATGAAGAATACTGATATGAAATGAAAACTTGAATCTAGAAGAAATAATAACAAAAAATTGTGAATAAAATATATTTTCCTCTCAATATGTTTTAAATATTTTATTTATTTATTTATTTATTTATTTATTTATTTATTTATTCATGACACACACACACACACACACACACACACAGAGGTAGAGATACAGGCAGAGGGAGAAGCAGGCTCCATGCAGGGAGCCCAACCATGGGACTCTATCTCGGGACTCCAGGATCATGTCCCTGGGCTGAAGGCAGACGCTAAGCCAATGAGCCATCCAGGGATCCCCTGCTCTTAAGATTTTTAATGATATATAACTGTTTTGAGGTAAAATTATATTACTGTCTTGTGAGGTTTAGAACGTATGTAGTCATAACACATGTATATATAACAAGTAGAGTATAATGGACTTGAGGTAGGTAAATTGTTATATATAGTCACAAAGTTTCCACATTTTCTGTTCAATGTAAATATGTTATTTCTTGTGGACTACAAAAACCTATGGAAGCATATTTTAGTCCATAGGGTAGGCACCAAAAATTTGTGCAAATATTTTTATCTAAAATGTTCTCAGGTTAACTAAAATGAAAGTCTAAAAGTATTCCCAGTAGTTCAGAAGAAGTCAAGAAAATGAGACAAAAAAGATAATGACAAGCAATAAAATAAAATAAGATTCTAAAATTAAATCTAATCTCATCAATAATTGAACTAAGTAGGGATCCCTGGGTGGCGCAGCGGTTTGGCGCCTGCCTTTGGCTCAGGGCGCGATCCTGGAGACCCGGGATCGAATCCCACTTCGGGCTCCCGGTGCATGGAGCCTGCTTCTCCCTCTGCCTCTGTCTCTGCCTCTCTCTCTCTCTCTCCCTCTCTGTGACTATCGTAAATAAAAAAAAATAAAAAAAAAATTTAATTGAACTAAGTAGTAATGAACTAAACATACCAATTAAATGTAATGATGACAGAATGGAGAAGTATAATTCTGCAAATGATGCATTTTTTTTTATTTTTTCAAATGATGCATTTTAAATAAAATGGTATGGAGATGTTGAAAGTAATTGGATAGAAAAATACATACCAACCCAAAGTATAAGAAGCTTAAGTAGACTGTGTATACTAGAATAATATGGGAAAAAAGTAGATTTCATGACAACTATAAATTGCAAGAGATAAAGAGCAGTATTTCATAATGGTGAAAGGTGAAATATTTGGAAATATCAAACAATTAAAAATATATATGTTCAAATAATAGAGCTTCTAAGTTTGTGAAACAAGAATTGATAGATACGGAGATCTACAATATATCATAAGCAGATCGTGCGATATTGAATTTGCCTTTCAGAAATTGATAAACACAACCAGGGGTGAAAAAACAAGGGAAACATAGAAACTCTGAGAAAAACTCTGTCAATCACTTGGAATTGATTGTGATCTACAGAATATTGAACCTAACAACTTCATGATATGCAATCATTTCAATTAGACATGGTACATTCAGCAAGATGCATTACTTGATGAAAGTTAAAGCAAATGTTAAGTAATTTAAAAAGCTAAATATTTTACAGAGTTAGTTGTAGAAATAAAGTGCGATTACAGTAATCAATAACATGTCTCTTAAAACTACAAATTTTGTTAAGTTTAACTATACACATAAATAATTCAGAAATCAAAGATCCCTCTCTCACCTGTATGCACATCTACAGAAAGATACACAAGATGAATATATTTTGATCTAGAAGGCATAACATATCAAAATCTATATGATACAGATATTAAAATAGTTGAGTAAATTTATAGTTCTAAAATTTATGTTAGGAATATTTGGAAGGAAGTGTATAGTGTTACACACTAGACTACTCATTGTATGATCCATTTAGGGGAGTTGGTAGAGGAAGCCAGGTGAGCATGTGCCAGAAAACAATCAGTATTATTGTTTTCTCTGGGTAAATGGATACAGGAATTGAAAGCGAAGGGGCATGAAGGCAATTTCTGTAGCCGTGATGGTGTTCTCTCTCTTGTTTGGGATTTCAATTGCAAATGGTATATTTATGAAGATTGACTATACCTCAAACAATCAAGGAAGATTCATAATAAAAAAATCAATATTAGACAGAGCATTCTCTGATCACAATACAATAAAATTAGAAATCCATAACAAAAATCAAATTGAAATTAAAACCTTGTTATTAATCAACTGTTGGGCCTAAAGGAAAATACTAAAATTTCAGAACATTTTGGAAATAGTCAAAGAAAAGCAACTGGAAGTTATAGGATAACCAAGTTATGAGAAAAATTATAGTAAATAGATTTATATTAAAAAGATAAAAAGAAAAAATGAAATTAAATATGTAATGAATAAAGCTAGGAAAAGAATTTAAACCAATAGTAAATGAATATATCCAATTCAGATTTCCTTCAATAGAGATTAATTGAATAAATTCTATGTACCCAATGTAAGGCTATGAAGCCTAACAAGGAATGAAAATAAGCTATAAGCATTGATATTGATATATTTTTAAATAAATAAGGTGGACAATGTGTGAAAGTATGCTTCCGTTTTATCTAAGAAAGGATGGATGACACAAGTATGCATGTGTGTATTAAAAACAATTACACAAACATAAGCCAATAAATTAAAATAAAAAGGGTACACATGTGTAAGTAGAGACAGAGAACAGAGTAAAGAGCACATAAAGAAAACTCACATTTCTAAATTGAACTCAATAAAAAAAAAGAAAAAGAAAAAATAAATGAACACAGATCTCAAAAGTAAAAAAAAAGAAAAGTTAAAAAAAGAAAAAGAAAAGTTGCATTTCTGTTTTTATACAGATTTTCCACAATTTTAAAACCAAATCATATAAAAAAGCAAATCCGAAAGAGTTAAATATCAGGAACATAACAGGGATGTCCACTCTCACCACTGTTGTTCAACACAGTACTGCAAGTTCTAGCCTCAACAAAAGAAATAAAAGGCCTCCAAATTGACAAAGAAGTCAAATTCTCACTCTTCCTGGATGACATGATACTGTATGTTAAAGTTTCAAAAGACTCCATCCAAAAATTGCTAGAATTATTACAGGAATTCAGCAAAGTCACAGGATATAAAATCAATGCACAGAAGTCAGTTACATTTATAGACACTAGCAATGAGGCAGAAGAAAGAGAAATCAAGGACTTAATTCCATTTACAATGGCACCAAAATCCTTAAGATACCTAGGAATATCTAACCAGAGAGGTAAAGGAGCTGTACTCTGAGAACTATAGAACACTCATGAAAGAAATTGAGAAAGACACAAGGAAATGGAAAAACATTTTGTGCTCAAGAATTGGTAGAACAAATATTGTTAAAATGTCTGTGCTACCCAAAGCAATCTACACACACAATGTGGTCCCTATCAAATAACCTCAACATTTTTCACAGAGCTGGAACAAATAATCTTAAAATTTGTATGGAAAGAGAAAAGACTCCAAAAAGCCAAAGGAATGTTGAAAAAGAAAACTAAAGCACGATGCATCACAATTCTGGACTTCAAGGTGTATTACAAAGCTATAATCATCAAGACAGTACCACAGTGTAGTACTGGCACAGAAACAGACACGTAGATCAATGGACCACAATAGAGAACCCAGAAATGGACACAACTATATGGTCAACTAATCTTTGACAGAGCAGAAAAGAATATCCAATGGAAAAAAGGCAATCTCTTCAACAAATGGTACTGGGAAAACTGGAGAGCCACGTGCAGAAGAATAAAACTGGACCTCTTTCTTTCTTTTATTTTTTTTAAGATTTATTTATTAATTAATGAGAGAGAGAGAGGCAGAGACAGGCAGTGGAAGAAGCAGGCTCTTTGCAGGAGACCTATGTGGGACTCAATTCCGGATCCTGGAATCATGACCTGAGCTAAAGGCAGACGCTCAACTGCTGAGCCACTCAGGTATCCAGGACCACTTTCTTACAGCATATACAAAAATAAACTCAAAATGGATGAAACACCTAAATGTGAGACAGAAACCCATCAAAATTGTAGAGGAGAACAGAGGCAGCAACCTCTTTGACCACGGCCACAGCAACTTCTTACTAGACATGTTGCCAGAAGCAAGGGAAACAAAAGCAAAAAAGAACTATTGGGCCTTCATCAAGATAAAAAACAAAGAAAAAACAAAAAACAAAAAACAAAAAACAAAACAAAACAAAAACAAAACTTTTGCACAGCAAAGGAAACAGTCAACAAAACTATAAGCCAACCTAAGGAATGGGAGAGGTATCTGCAAATATCTTATGAAATAAAGGGATAGTATCCAAAATCTATAAAGAACCTATCCAGCTCAACACCCAAAAAACCAAAAAAATCCAGTGAAGAAATGGGTGGAAGAAATGAACAACATTTCTCCAAATGAGACATACAAAAATGGTCAGCAGACATATGAAAAAATGCTCAACATCACTCGGCATCCGGGAAATCCAAATCAAAAGCAAAATGAGATATCATTTACATCAGTCAGAATAGCTAAAATTAATAAACTCAGGAAACAACATATGTTGGCAAGAATGTAGGGAAAGGGGAACCCTCTTCCACTGTTGGTGGGAATGAAAACTGGTGCAGCTGCTCTGGAAAACAGTAATGGAGTTTCCTCAAAAAGTCAAAAATAGAATTATCCTACAACCTGTTATTTGCTCTATAGGTATTTATCCAAAGGATACAAGCATAGTGATTCCAAGGCACACATGCACCCCAATGCTTATAACAGCAATATCCACAATAGCTGAAATATGGAGAGAGACCAGATTTCCATTGAAAGATGAATAGAGAGATGCCTGGGTGATTCAGTGGTTGAGCATCTGCCTTTGGCTCAGGGCATGATCCCCAAGTCATGAGATGAAGTCCCGTGTTGGGCTCCCTGCATGGAGCCTGCGTCTCCACCTCTCTGTGTCTATCATGAATAAATAAATAAAATCTTGAAAATAAAAAGAAAAATGAATAGATAAAATATAGTATACATATGCAATGGAGTATTACTTAGCTATCAAAAAGAATGAAATCTTGTCATTTAAGCGATGTGGATGGCACTAAAGGGTATTAAGCTAAGTGAAATAAGTCAGTCAGAGAAAGACAAATATCATATGGTTTCACTCATATGTAGAAATTAAGAAACAAAATAGCTGAAAGTAGGGCAGGGGAAGGAAAAGTTTTAAAAGATGAAAACAAAGGAGGAGACAAACCGTAAGAGACTCTTAACTATGGGAAACAAACTGAGGGTTGCTGGAGGGGTGGTGAGTGGGGGGATGGGATAACTGGGTGATAGGCATTAAGTAGGGCACTTGATATGTGGAGGACTGGGTGTTTTACACAACTAATGAATCACTAAGTTATACTTCTGTAACTAATAATAATTGTATGTTAATTAAATTGAATTTAAATAAAAAAAATTAAAAATAAACAGTTAAAGTAAAATAAAACAAATGAATTTAACTATACCAAGCTGGTCGCATAGCTCGTATGAATTAAATATATCAAGTAATTTTAAAATATAGTAGTCTGATGAGGTATGTCTTAAAGAGAAAAAAAAAACTGCAATAAATAAATAAACTGTTCTCATTAATCATATTATTGATAGCAATATTGGTATTTTTATTCTGAAAGTGGCATACATGTAAAAAATGCATGTAAAGCAAATTAGTAATAATGAGAATTTGATTATGAGCCCTGTTTTTAAGTATAAAAACACGTAAGTATGACATAAAAATGTTAAGTAAAAATCCAAAGTCACATACATTATCTAGGAATATCAGGATGAACTTATGATCAATGTGCATATGTATGTGTATTTTTTAGCTCTATTCCCTGAAAAAGAATGGAAACAGTGACTGACCAATTTAGTAGCAATGAATATCACTATTGGCAGATTCTAGACTCTTAATATCATTCCCCCTAATATGAATGAGGGTTCTTTGGAGAAATAACTGATTCCAGTTTTGTGACAAGTAATATACAAATGCTTTGTCATATCAGAAAATGAGGAAACTGCCACAGAGGTCATGTCAAGAAGGCATAAATGCTGTCATGCATTTGCTTTCAGTGGCCAAAGATGGCACAATTTTGAGCATCAAGACACGGAATAATTATACTAAACATACATACTAAATACATCTGAATCCAAGATACTGTGCTACTTAAATATGTATAGTAATAACACAGATGCCACTTTGAATGATTCTAGAAAGCAACTCCATATTCTGAATTTTGGGAAATGAAAAGAAATAAGCTTTTAATTTGCCTTCCTGGTACGAACTCTGCCTCAGAGTAGGCAAAGGATTTTTAAGGTAAAATTGCTTTTTGCAGTGTCCAGCTAAACATGAAGTTGGAATGATAAAATTAGAATTTCAACACTTTGCAATCCATAATGAAGTAATGGATATAGGTAGCTAAATTTATTATTTTGTTATGGAATAGGAAAAATAATGATTTCCATGTATGTGCTTCCTGATGGAAGACTATGTCACCCATGACATAACCTTGGATAAAAAAAAAAAAAAAAAAAAAAAAAACAGACCAAAAAATCAAAATCAGATCAAGACTCTAGAATTAACAACCATTTTAAGAAAATAACGGACACATACCAATATATTGAAGAAACTTCATGGAGAAACTTGGCAAAATCACAACTCAATAGGATAAATGGCTTAGTTAAAACAAAACAAAACAAAACAAAACAAAAAGAGTTTTGAAGTAATCAGTATAGAGTTAGGGACAATTATAAATTATAAGAAATTCAAGAGAAATGTGAATGGCATTTTATTGACTTTTTGTTGTTGTTGTGATTGTTCCTGATTAAAACATATTGTAAAAACAATTTTAAGACACACGACCATTGAAGACACTGACAGGATATTTGTTATTAGAATAATTGTAAACTTATTTAGGTGTAACAGTGGTTTGGGGCATTTGTATAGTTTAATTAAAGAGTCTGTCTTAAAAATGTAATGATCTATATAGATAAATACCAATTGATGCATAATATTGATGGCCTCCAGAGCCTTATATTGAAGCAAATTTCCAACTTAATTTTATTAACCAAAATTTTGGATTGTTTTTCTCTAGTAATGATTTTCATATATATATATAGATATATATGGATAGTTAAATGATGGATGGATAGAAAATACATACATACATACATTCATAACTGTGGTGATGGATGAACGGATGAAAAAGAGAAGGTGACATGAGGTGGCGGAAAGGAGAGAATGTGGGAAAGGGAGAGAACTTGTGCAGATATGTGCATGTAAATGTGTGGACACCATTCTATGAACTTACTAGTCATCACAAGTTATTTTCCTATTTTATTAAGTGATTTAATTCCCCTCAGTCCCTTCCTTTCCAGTATTTCTGTGAAGATAATTCCAAGGAGAAATTGCAAAAACTTCCATCACTTACTTAGTAAAATTGTTCTTGCATTAGTATCTGGATTAAATGATCACAGTTGCCTTATAAATAATCAAATAACTATGTGTAAGATTAAAATCAGTATTTGAGAGGCAAATGAATAATCTTTATTGAAGTTTTCAACTGCACAGATGAATAGCACACAATTTAACAGAGAAATTTAAACTGTTCCGTTTGGAATATTGATAACTGAATAATGAGGAATGGTGGCATGGTGTTACCTATTTAAAATGTATTTAAAACCAATAACGACTAGGCAATTAATTTATTGAGAACATAAATTTAGGGGATTCTCTGGAACCATTAAATGAGCTAACCTAACTTCATTGCTATGTAAAAAGATATCAGAATTATTATTATTTAATTCTATATTTGGTTTATTATATGTATTACATTACCTTATAAGATTATAATTCAAACAGTAGTTCCTTAAGAAAAATGATTTAGGCAAGATATAATTTGGTCAAAATGTACAGCTAAATAATAAGTCTGGCAGGAAATTCAGCTTTGGTTTTCATTTAATTATTTGTGAAGGATTTATGTAAAAGAAATTGGAATTTAATAACTGAAAACTGAAAATTATTTAACAAACAACAGCAAAAGTGGTTTGCCTTATTTTGGTGTATTAAAAATTACTCTTTTTGGGGTGCATGGGTGGCTCAGTCAGTTAAGCATCTGCCTTCGATTCAGGTCACAATCCCAGGATCTTGGGGCCTGGGATCAAGCCCCACATTGGGTTCCCTGCTCAGTAGGGAGTCTGTTTCTCCCTGTGCCTCTGCCCTTTACCACCTCTCACACATTCTCTCTCAAATAAATAAAATTAAAAAAAATAACTTTTTAGGAATTGTGATATGATTCAAAAAAAGGTACAAGGTTTAAGAATAAATCCTTTCAGGACTCCTGGGTGCCTCAGTGGTTGAGCATCTGCCTTGGCTCAGGGCGTGTCCCACATCAGGCTCCTTGCATGGAGCCTGCTTCTCCTGTCTATTCCTCTGTCTCTCTGTGTCTCTCATGAATGAAAAAAAAAAAGAGAATAAATCCTTTCCTTACTCCTATTTTTGCTCTTAAGCTACTTAGTATGTGTTTCAAGTTAAAAAAAAAAAGGAATCCACGAAGTATATAACTGGAGAGTCACATGATCTTATTTAACAAATTAAAACAATAAGTATAAATTCAATTAAAACATTGTTTGCCAATTTTTTTCAATATCAGACACTGTGATATCCTTTCTTTGTTTAGATACACTGTCCTTTTACGGCCTTCTAAAAAGACCTAATCATGTATTATTTGTTTCAATTAAAATGAATTGGATTTTGAGCATTTCTTGACATCTTCATGACATCTCATAGCTAACTATTCATGTGGAGGACAAGTCATAGGTCAATTTATTATTCCTTTATAATTCTTAGTGCCATTTTCTCTGAAGACAACTCAATTGTAGTTCAATGAGTTAATTCTGTTATTCATCCACTATACAATGTAAATAAATGTCTATAATTTTAACCTCTTTCAAATCTAGAGTGTCAAACTGTTTATAATTAGGGTCATGTATCAAGATTGAGTCCATTTTACTTTGTCTAACATTTGGAGTATAAAAGGTGAATTTATGCTATTTAACATTTATCTTTGTATTATTTATTTTATTATGGAAAATTGAAGTGTTTTCTTTTTCTTTTTTTTTTTTTTGAAGTGTTTTCTTAAGGTTTACAGAAGTTAGCACTCTAAACTGAAGGTTCCATTGCAAAAGAAATATTAACTCTTACTGAAATATATATACTGCCTTAAGTTTTACTGAATATTCATGAACGCTATTTATGAATGGATAAACTGGAGACTTCAATTGACCTCTCTTAAAACATTAAAATATGCCTGTAGGATGACTGGGAGAATATAAGAACACTTTTAAATTTTAAACTGTAAATATTGTCTCTGAATATAGATTTTCATTTATCGGAGATCTGCCACATTGTTTTCTGCTTATCACAGGATATCTATATTCATCTCAGATAATCCCCCCTTTCTCTCTCTTTCTCTCTTTCTCTCTCTCCTTCTCTCTCCAGTGACCCTCCCTCCCCTCCTCCTTCTCCCTTTCTCTCTCGTCCTCTTTCATGAGATTATAGGACATTCAATTTTGACCCCAAGTGGGGAGCCCTGGGTGGCTCAGCGGGCTGGTGCCTGCTTTTGGCCCAGGGCGCGACCCTGGAGTGCCAGGATCGAGTCCCAGGATCGAGTCCCACGTCGGGCTCCCCGCATGGAACCTGCTTCTGTCTCTGCCTCTCTCTATGTCTATCATGAATAAATAAATAAAAATTAAAAAAAAGATTTTGACACCAAATGTAATTTTTTTTTAATGATAGTCACACAGAGAGAGAGGCAGAGACACAGGCAGAGGGAGAAGCAGGCTTCATGCACCGGGAGCCCGATGTGGGATTCGATCCCAGGTCTCCAGGATCGCGCCCTGGGCCAAAGGCAGGCACCAAACCGCAGCACCACCCAGGGATCCCATTTTCTTCAACTCTAAACAATTGGAAACTCTGTAAATTTAGAAAAGGGACATTTTGTTTTTTTTTTAAAGTCAAGACAGAAATAACATTCCCTTGAGTTTTACCAAATCTTTTCTTATCTCTGCATGTCTGTCTTTGTCCATCTACATTAAAATAGGTCTGTGTTCATACATTCCCTGGTGGTTCCCATTCTGGATTTTTAAAATAAATGGATCATACAATTTAGATATTTCAATCTTGTTTTGTCTTTTGTTCCTTTAGCATTCCTAAATCAGGCTTTTTGTTTTTATTTTTGTTTTCCTTTTTTTTTTTTTTTAGGTTTCTTGAATTTCAAAGCATTGTTAGGCTTGAGAAAGGAGCGAGATATTTACCAGTTTACAAAGAGCTTCTTAGTATTCTGGAATTTCCCGAGCATGGTGCACATTTTAAAATTCTATAAGGTATTACCCTACAGCTTTGGTATAAAATAAAACTTGGTATAGCTGTAAGAGCTTTCCTCAGCCTCAGGAGTCATGTTTTCTCTGGGAGACTTAGCTTAATATGATGTCCCTTTCCCTCTATTTAGCTATTTAACATCAATGGTCTAACAAAACTTCTGAGGTGGTAAGTTGGGTCAGTGTGCAGTAGAGAGATCCTTCAGACTGTGTTTTCTTTTATCTCTTTGTTTTATGAGCACTTCCTCATTTAGCTGTCTTATGCCCTCTGGGAGATGAATCAACCTCAGAGTATTTTCTTAAAGCCTTTTCTGAACTTCTACCATTATTATGGGAATTCTGAAGTCTTTTCTCTGAACCTTTTCCAGTTGATTAATGTGGTCAGCACTGTGTCTTTGCGTGAGCCACTGATTCCTCTCCCTGGGACTGTATTCACAATTTTTTACACTTTTTTGTTCCCTATTGATTCTCCCGCTAAGAACTTGTCTTTTTTTTTTTTCCTGGGATATTGAGATTCCACATTGTTGCACATCCAATTCCTTTAGCTTTTAATAAGGTTCTTACTGAATTGTTCATTCAACAGCAGGACTAGGAAAACCCAGTAGCAGAGAGGATTCCATGTCTGAAGATATGCACAAGAGGAAACCAAAACTAAAGTAAAAATCAATCAATAAATGAACCTCCCTAAATTATTTAAATACAAGTATGGAATGTTAAGGGAAAGGTGTTGTGGGATCCCTGGGTGGCGCAGCTGTTTAGCGCCTGCCTTTGGCCCAGGGCGCGATCCTGGAGACCCGGGATCGAATCCCACATCGGGCTCCCGGTGCATGAAGCCTGCTTCTCCCTCTGCCTGTGTCTCTGCCTCTCTCTCTCTCTCTCTCTGTGTGTGTGACTATCATAAATAAATCAAAATAAAAAAAGGGAAAGGTGTTGTAAATTTTATATGATAGAATGTTGGAAACATAAACCTTTGTAAATATCATCTACTCCAACACATCATTTTACAAAAGAAACTGCATGAGAAGGCCAAGCAGTTTGTTGTCTGATTCGAAACAGGAGATAATTATGGTAACATTATCAAAGGATATAGATATTAACTGCTCCTTTTTAAACTTTTACAAGTTTTCAAACTTCAGAAGGAATTGCTAGAGTCTTTGGTATGCATTAAATGATTGATGATCCATATTAAAACAAATATAATGTGAAACTCCAAGGAAATCACTAGGAAAATTTATGGGTGTAAATACTTTAACCAAGAAATAGTAAGGAAATTATAATACAAACCTAGAAGAATTCATCACTCAAACTTTAGAGAATTTTTTAAACTCTTTTGTCACTTCCAAGATAGACAAGAATATGTACATGATACATTAGGATGAGATATTCGAAAACCAGGTAGTGTAGAACTTGACTTAAAAAGGGCCTTTTTGAATACACACACATACATATGTAGGTATATAAATCAGTAGATACATTTCAGTATTTCACACACACACACACACACATATATATACATAAAGTGAAATAAATATTAAAGGATGTACATACTACAATTTTGCTTGAAGACCTTTGCTCCACATATAAAGTATACTAAATTTCCTTGTAACCAATGACTATATTATCTTCATTTCTATTTAAGTTTATTTACTTACTTAAAATAGTAAAGAATGTATTTTTATTGTTCAGCACAAAACTTGGTTGTTTCTTGGGGGAGGGATTCCTATAATCTTTTAACAGCTTACATTGTTTTTGAAAATTACTGTCACACTAGAATTTTAACACACTTTTTGGAACGTAAAGCAAAGATTTAAATATTATACTGTTGTTCTCTACTTTTGTCAAGAAGATAACTTCTTTGATTACTTTTGTGGAATACAGATTAATTTTTCTATCAAAAATATTTTTTAGGGGATCCCTGTGTGGCTCAGTGGTTTAGCGCCTGCCTTTGGCCCAGGGCGCGATCCTGGAGTCCCGGGATCAAGTCCCACGTCGGGTTCTCGGCATGGAGCCTGCTTCTCCTTCTGCCTGTGTCTCTGCCACTCTATCAAGAATAAATAAATAAATAAATAAATAAATAAATAAATAAATAGATAGATAGATAAATAAATAAATAAATCTTAAAAAAATATTTTTTAAAAAACAGATAAAGTAAGGTCATAAAAGGCATCTTTTTAAATGCTTCATATTTTTTATAATTTCTGCAGTGACCAAAAAATAAAAATATCTCCTAAATTTTAGTAACAACACTTTTTTTAGGGGGGAGGGGTACCTCCCCAGTGACAACACTTTTGTAGGGAAATTTTCTGACATTTGTCTTTCAAATTTCCGTTTTTCTTTTTTTATGTTAGAGGTTTATGTATTTATGTTTCAAAAGGAAAGGAAACTGATGTGAGCCAAAATAAAAGAGCCATGATACCTGATTATCATTAACTCAGAAAATATCAGGGGTTAATGATGATTGATGAGTGTGAGGGCAGAACAATACTTAGATCCATCAATTATCCTCTATTTTGATGTTACATTGAACAGGTAAGTCAAGAAATTAAAAGTGTAATTATTGTACATCCCTCCATGAAATCTATTAATAACCATAGGTTGGGGAAAAAGGTGAAAATAATTTCACTTTAAAATATTCTAGGTTCTTACTAATATGAAGCTAACTTTATTAAGCACCCTTCCTACAGGTCAAATGCTGCTCTAGATACTGAAAATACAAAGGCATAAATGTCCTGGGCTCTCAGGGAGCTTCCAAATTAATAGAGGAAAGAGACCTGTTATTCCACAGTTAGAAGGGAGTGACTTCTAAACTGAGCTATGAATGATGAGTAAGAATATCTAGAGCTCAGAGGAGGCATAAGACAGTGCAACAAGGACAACTGCAGCGAAGTACTCTAATCCATTGCAAATCATAAGCTAATTCTCTGAAGCAAAAGAAAGATGTCACCTTAGGAGAAATAAAATAATTTAAACAGTTGGAGGAGGATGGGGTGATAGTGTGTGTGCCACGTACACACACACACACACACACACACGAGTGTACCCTCATTTGCAATAGAGGACCCCTTGAAGGGTTTAGGAGCAACAGTCTGTTTAGAAAGAGAAGCCTAAGAATATATTTGCTTCACCCTTTTCATAAAATAAGGAAATTCCAGTTTTCTATATCAGAGTGTTGGCTAGGTCAGTACTGATGCAGTACAACCTCTCAAACTTGTGTTTTCTCAAATCCTTGTGGATTAATTTGCTGGGCCAAGGCACTGAAGAACCTTCTAAACCTTGTTAAAAACGTTGGACCATGTTCTGAAGGCAGAGAGATGTCATTCAAGAGTTCTAAGGAAATGGTAATGATCAAAATGTGTTTGTTTGTTTGTTTATTTATTTATGAGAGACACACAGAGAGAAAATGAGAGAGAGAGGCAGAGACACAGGTAGAGGGAGAAGCAGGCTCCAGGCAGGGAGCCCGATGTGGGACTCGATCTCGGGACTCTAGGATCACACCCTGGGCCGAAGGCAGATGCTCAACACTGAGCCACCCAGGCGTCCCGTAAAAGGAAAATTTATAAGATATATGGAAATTCGAGAAGAAATTCCATATGTGAGTTATTGCTCTCTCGCTCTACTGGTCCTGGAAGAATACACATTCAAATTTCTTTTATAAATGATTGCTTCTTGGGATCCCTGGGTGGCGCAGCGGTTTGGCGCCTGCCTTTGGCCCGGGGCGCGATCCTGGAGACCCGGGATCGAATCCCACGTCGGGCTCCCGGTGCATGGAGCCTGCTTCTCCCTCTGCCTGTGTCTCTGCTTCTCTCTCTCTCACTGTGTGCCTATCATAAATAAATAAAATTTAAAAAAATTTTAAAAAAAATAAAAAAAATAAATGATTGCTTCTCAAAAATGGCAGATGTATTGTTAAAAAACAGTATGATTTTTATTATTTTAATCTCCGTTAATGCTAATAGCACCCTGAGTTAAGTACAATCATTAGGCTCTTTGAAGAATGTGTTCTGAAAGAATAAATTTTTCTCAACATATTTGGTTATGTATATTGTGACTCATTACATTTCCATAGTAGTGCAAAGAAATATGTTTTAAAAATTATTTTTTATTTTTATTCTTAATAGCAATATTTTTAATGTCTTAAATAGTAGAGAGATGCATCTCTCCATCAAGTTGTAATTGAGACTAAGCAAAGTATTTTTAAAGTTTTCATATTTATTAAATATAAATATAATTCCATTCATTGATAGTTAATATTGCCTTACAGTTTTTACAGATTATCATAGATAACCATGATTTTATATTGTTTGAAGTATAAAGATGGAAAACTTTGTAGAGTTATTAATTAGTTCTGAATTTGTGAATGTATATGTTGATTTTTCTAATTCAAAAGAAAACTGGGAAGCAAACAGCTTTATTTTTTGCTGAATTCCTATGACTGAATATTCAATGTTTTATATGCATTTTATGTAATGAAATATATGGATGTTCTGTTACATAAAACAAAGTAAGCAATATATAACAATTTGATGTAGAAAAACATTTAAAAATATTTAAGAAATAAATGATATGAAGAATAATCATAAGAAGAGTTTTCAATGTATCATTTGAAATGCTTATTTAGTCATATGATTATTATTTTCCTATTTTAAAATTTTGAGGTGGCTTTACCAGATGAGTTTATTGGGCATAACATGCAAAAGTATTTGTATATTAGTCAAGAGTTTTAGAGAAACAGAATCAGTATAATGTGTGTATGTACATAAAAAGATTTTTTTTTTTTATGAATTGGCTTATGTGATTATGGACACTGGTAAACCGCAAGTCTGCAGGATAAATTGACAGACTGGAGACCTAAGGAAGAGTTGATTTTGCAGCTTGAGTCCAAAGACAGACAGGAGGCTTCCTTCTTTGAAGGAGAGGGAATTTTCTATAAAACTGGGTGGCTCAGTGGTTTGGCGCCTGCCTTCTGCCCAGGGCGTGAACCTGGAGACCCCAGATCGAGTCCCACATTCGGCTCCCTGCATGGAGCTTGCTTCTCTCTGCCTCTGTCTCTGTGTCTCTCATTAATAAGTAAATAAAATAAAATCTTAAGCCGCTGAGCCACCCAGGCCTCCTGGTTAGATATTTTAAAACTCTTGATCAGCATTTTCAGTTTTAAGTGGGAGCTTTGATTCAAATTAATTAACATACTATTAGTAGGTAGATGAATCCTTGAAACATCCATATTTTAGATAATTTTCCCATTCTTTTGCAGTCTAGGTAATACATCTAAAGAAATGCATGTAGAAGTGGCATATGTAGCTCCCAGCCTGTGTATTGAAATACAAATGTTCTAATCTTGTTCTTCCTTTTTTTAAAATAGATAGATAGATAGATAGATAGATAGATAGATAGATAGATAATCTAACCAAAGGAATCACAGAGTTATGAAGTAGTGAAAAATGTGATGACAAGATTTGGGAAGAATAGATACACTCAAAAAGGTGAAAGTATCATTGAGTCTGTATTTCTTGTATGGGAATCTAACAATTCTGAAATAAAGTGATTAGATTAAGAAGCTAATTGAAACTTTCAAGAGTCTTGTAGGAATAGGAATAATATAACTAATTGGGAGTCCAGTAACTACAAATGTGAGAAAATTATGAAACTATGTCTGTCCTTTAGGAAAATTAAGTAGCCAAAACTTAGTAACAAGGGCAAAGCAAAGGTAGAGAAGTTCATGAAAAGACTGATAACTAGTTTCAATTAATTGCAATTCTGAAATTGCTTTCAGGTGTACTTGAGTACCAGGACTTAAGCAGCTTGCAAGATAAAAATATAAATTCTCAAAAGGAAGGTATCATCCAAACTTCAGTTTTTGTCCATAATTTTAACATCATATATGATAAGGAATCAAACTTGATCATGAAGAATAGAGTGAAATTTCAGATAAAAGAGATTCATAGGAAAGACAGGTAATTGATTCATGAAACAAAGTCCTTAAGTATATAATATTAATATAATCAATGATATGAAACACTGAGAAAGTTGATGAAGGACTAGAAGCCTTTATAAAAGGGTAAAAAAATTCTAAAACTAAAAAATGAGAATGCAATGAAGGGATTCAGCAGTCAAGTACAGTTGGATGAAGAGAATATTAGCAAGCTGGAAAATGGCAATAATAAAAATAATCATAATAAGATCCAGAAAAACAAAAAGATGAAAACTACAAATGGAAATACAACAAATGGAAAATATATGAATAAACATGTGTACATGGAGTCAGAGAAAAAAGAGAAGATAAAAATATTCAAAGAGATTATAGTTGAGAGTTTTCAAAAAAATATGAAAGATATAAAACACTAAATTCCTGAACAGTGAAGAAATAATAATCAGAATTAGAAAATATCTGGATCTAATGGTAGTTATATATTTTCTTAAAGCCTTAGGGTACCTTCTAAAGCTAATCTTGGAGAAAAAGTGATATCCTTGAATGTCTATATTAGAAAAAAAGTTGAGGGACCCATGGGTGGTGCAGTTGGTTAAGTGTTTGACTCTTGGTTTCAGCTCAGATCATGGTTTGAGGGCCCTGGCATCAGACTCCACTACTGGCTCTGCCCTCAGCACAGAGTCTGCTTAAGATTTTCTTCCTCCCTTTTCCTCTGTCCCTCCTTCCTCTACTGCAAGGGTATGCTTGTCCTCTCTGTCTCTCTCTCAAATAAATAAATAAATCCTTAAAAAAATAGTTGAAAGGATGAAAATAATTGAACTAATTATTCTCCCCAGAAAGTAGCAATAAAAGGAAATTTAATCTAAAAAATGAATAAAAGGAAAATAGAAGAAATATAATAGTAAAGTAATAAATACCCTCTCATTAATGACATTAAAGAGTATGGAAATTAAAATACAATCAAAAAGCCAAAAGCTGGCACTTTCAAAACACTAATAAAATTGGTGAGATTTCCAATAAAAAGAGAAAACATGAATACATAATATTAAAAACTCCTTTATACAGTTAAGATAGAGAATTCTTCACATGGACTCAGGGCAAAGTGGTTGCTTCAGAAAATGCATACCAGCCTCGCAAGACACATATACCTGCTGTTTTCCTCAAGACTGCAGAAATGGTGGTGAAGAATGTTATCAACTAAGTCCTATAAAATTATGACACTCAGGACAAAGAAACCACAGAACCACAAAACAATACTTGATAATATAAAATGAACATAAAGGAAGATAAGAAGTATTACTTAGTAAAAATAAAGGTTCATCTGTTGAACTCTTTTAAAGAGTCAAAGTCAGAGGAATAATCTCCATAGTGTTTATTAATTCTTAATAAAACTAATTCTGCTAAATTTATTATATGGAGATGTAAATATTGATTAGTATTCAGATTACCTTTAAATTAATTACTTAACATGAAAAGACCAAAGGAACTTGCACCATGAATAAAAGGCTCAAAAAGGAGGAGCGGTACTAGAATTTATACTGCTTATATAGGAAATTTCAAGGTTCTATTGGGCAAAATTTTTCAAATTAATATCTATAAAGGCTCTCCAAATTGCCAAATTATGAATCAATCCCATTCTTAAAAACAAAAATGGATTTAATTCTTGCATGGGCAAGGGAAAAACACAAAGTGTAGCCTCTCACCAAAGGAAGAGGCAGGGTTTTTAGATATAGGAGGAAGGGCAGTTTAGGTAAAATATAAATGAAGTTGTGTTGATAGGCTCAAAGCAAAGCAGGAATGCATACGAAGAGGATTGTGTTATGTCTGGGCTGTAGACTCAGATTACTAATTATTAGAAACCATGGAATTAGAAGATAAATATGGGTCTCTTGTTTAGTCTCAGTATTTCTTTCTTTTTCTTTTTTCTTTTTTTTTTTTTAAACTTCTTATTTAACTCTGGGTGGTGTCTGGGTGTTCAGTCCAGTAAGCATCCGACTTTTGGTTTCCACTCAGGTCATGATCTCAGGGTCCTGGGATCCAACCCAGGACTGGGCTCCTTACTCAGCAGAAAGTCTGCTTGAAGACTCTACCTCTGCCCCTCTCTCCACTTGCAGGTGCATCCTCTTTCACTCTCTCTCTCTCTCTTTCTCAAATAAATAAATAAATCTTTAAAAAATAAAAATAAACTCCAGTGAAATATTACATACAATGTTATACTAGTTTCAGATGTACAATATAGTGATTCAACACTTCCATACAACAACCAGTGCTCATCACAAAAATTGTGCTCCCTGATCCTCATCATCTGTTTGACCCATCTGCCCATTCCCCCCCCACCCCCAGTGGTAACCATCTGTTCATCTGTTCTTTATATTTAAGAATCTGTTTCTAAAAAAAAAAAAAAAGAGAGAGAGTCTGTTTCTTGGTTCACCTTGCCTTACTTTTTGTCTTTTCTCCCCCTTTGCTCATTTGTTTTGTTTCTTAAATTCCCCATGAGAATGAAATTACATATTTGTCTTTCTCTGACTTATTTTGCTCAGTATAATACTCTCTAACTCCATCCATGTCATAGCATATGGCAAGATTTTATTTTTTCATCGCTGAGTATTAACCCATTGTATATGTATGTCACATCTTTATCATTTATCAGTTGGTGGATGCTTGGACTGTTTCCATACTTTGGATATTGTAGAAAATGCTACTATAAATATTGGGGGCATGTATCCCTTTGAACTAGTAATTTTGTATTATTTGGGTAAATACCTAGTAGTGCAAGTGCTGGATCATAGAGTAATTCTATTTTTGACTTTATAAGGAACTTCCAGTGCTCGCTTCAGCAGCACATATACTAAAAATATAAGGAACCTCCATATTGTTTTCTAGAGTGGCTGTATCAGTTTGCACTTCCACAAACAGTGCAACAGGGTTCCCCTTTCTCCATATCCTCACCAACATCTGTTGTTTCCTGTGTTGTTAATTTTCACCATTTTGACAGGTGATATCTCATTGTAGTTTTGATTTGCATTTCCCTGGTGATAAGTATATGAGAATCTTTTCGTGTGTCTATTGGCCATTTGTGTGTCTTTGGAAAAATGTCTATTCATGTCTTCTGCTCATTTTTAATTGGATTATTTGTTTTTTTGGGTGTTGAGGTTTGTAAGTTCTTTATATATTTTTATACTAGCCTTTATCAGATGTTATTTGCAAATATCTCCCCTATTATGTAGGTTACCTTATAGTTTTATTGATTGTTTCCTTCACTGTGAAGAAGCTTTTTATTTTAATGGAGTACTAATAGTTTATTTTTGCTTTTTGTTTCCCTTGCTTCAGGAGACATCCAGAAGGAAGTTTCTACAATTAATGTTGAAGAATTTAGTACCTGTGTTTCCTCTAATATTGTTTGTGGTTTCAGGTCTCACATTTTGGTGTTTAATTTATTTTGAATTTATTTTTGTGTATGATGTAAGAAAGTAGTCCAGTTTCATTCTTTTCCATATTGCTGTCCAGTTTTCTCAACATCATTTGTTGAAGAGATTGTCTTTTCCTAATGGATATTTTTTCCTGCTTTGTTGAAGATTAATTATCTATATAATTGGGGGTTTACTTCTGGGTTTTATTTTGTTGCATTGGTCTATGTGTCTATTTTTGTGCCAGTACCATACTGTTTGATCACCACAGCTTTGTAATATAACTTGAAGTCTGGAATTTTGATGCCTCCAGCTTCATTTTTCTTTTTTGAGGTTGCTTTGGCTATTTGGAGTCTTTTGTGGTTTCATACACATTTTAGGATAGTTTGCTCTATCTCTGTGAAAAATGCTATTGGTATATTGACAGAGATTGCATTAAATGTGCAGATTGCTTTGGGTAATATAGGCATTTTAACAATATTTTTTCTTCTGACCATGAACATGGGATGTTTTTCTATTTATTTGTGTCCTCTTTAATTTGTTTAATCAATGTTCTGTTTTCAGAATACAGATATTTTGCTACCTTAACTTTATTCTTAGACCTTTTTTTAAAAGATTATTTATTTATTTATTCATGAGAGACAGATATATATATATATAGAGAGAGGCAGAGACACAGGCAGAGGGAGAAGCAGGCTCCATGCAGGAGCCTGACGTGGGACTCGATCCCGGGGTCTCCAGGATCACGCCCTGGGCTGCAGGCGGTGCTAAACCGCTCAACCACTGGGGCTGCCCTATTCTTAGATCTTATTGTTTTTTACATAATTGTCAATGGGATTGTAACTATATAACAATACAGGCCTACTTCAGGAAGCAAGAAAAATCTCAAATAAGCAACCTAACCTTACACCTAAAGGAACTAGAAAAGAGCAACAAATGAAACCTAAGGCCAATGGAGAGAAAGAAATAATAAAAATTAAAGCAGAAATAAATGATATAGAAACTAAAAAACAAACAAACAAACAAACAAAAAACCAAACCGGAAAAAAAAAAAAACAAAACAGTAGAACAGATCAATGAAACCAGAACCTAGCTCTTTGAAGAAATTATTAAAATTGATAAACCTCTAGCCATAGTTATCAAAAAGAAAAGAGAGAAGACCCAAATAAATAAAATCACAAATAAGAGAAGAAAAACAAACAAATAATGCCACAGAAATATAATTATAAGAGCTATTATGAAAAACTATATGACAATAAATTGGATAAAATGGGAAAAAATGGACAAATTCCTAGAAACATATAAACTACTCAAACTGAAACACAAAAATATATAAAACTTGAAGAGACTGATAACAAGTAAAGAAATTGAATCAGTAATCAAAAAACTCCCAATCAACAAAAAAGCCCCAGCCAGATGGCTTTACAGGCAAACTCTACCCAACATTTAAACAAGTTTTAATACCTATTCTTCTCAAACTATTCCAAAAAATAGAAAAGGAAGGAAATTTTACAATTTCATTCTATAAGGCCAGCATTTTGCTCATACCAAACCATATAAAGAGTCTACCAGAAAAGAGAACTACACACCAATATCCTTGATGAACATGGATGCAAAAGTTCTCAATAAAATACTAGCAAAATGAATCCAATAATACATTACAAAATCACCACAATCTAGTGGTGCATTCCTGGAATGCAAGGATGATTCAATATTCATAAATCAATCATTGTGATACACCACATTAATAAAAGGATAAGAACCATGTGAACTTGTCAGTAGATGCAGAAAAAAACACTTGACAAAATACAGTATCCATTCACGATGAAAATCCTCAACATACGTCAACATCATAAAGGCCATATATGAAGAACCCACAGCTAATATCATCTTCAATAGTGCAAAACTGAGAGCTTTTCTTCGATGGTTAGGAATAAGACAGGGGGACAGCCCAGGTGGCTTGGCGGTTTAGCGCTGCCTTCAGCCCAGGGCATGATCCTGGAGACCTAGGATGGAGTCGCACGTCAGGCTCCCTGCATGGAGCCTGCTTCTCCCTCTGCCTGTGTCTCTGCCTCTCTCTCTCTCTCTCTCTCTGTGGCTATCATAAATAAATAAAAATTTTTTAAAACGGGAAAAGCACCTGAAAAGACATAATTCCAAAGAATGGAATATGGACAACAGACATGCAAAAAGATGTTCAACATCACTGGTCAGGGAAATTAAAATCAAAATCAGTCAGCTACCACCTTATACTTGTCAGAATAGCTATTATCAAATGACAAGAAATAACAAGTGTTGGTGAAGATGTGGAGTAAGAGAAATCTTTGTGCATTGTTGGTAGAAATTTAAATTGGTACAGTCCTGTGGAAAACAGTATGGAGGTTCCTCAAAAAAATTAAATAGAGAAATACCATATGATGTAATGATTTCACTGCTGAGTATTTACCCAAAGATTATGAAAACATTCATTTGAAAAGATATCTGCACACCTATGTTTATTACAGCAATATATACAACAGCCAAGGTATGGAAGCAACAGAAGTGTCCATCGACAAATCGATAAGAAAGACGTGGTATATATACATATAGGTTTATGAACTATTATGCATCCATAAAATGGAGGAGATTGTGCCATCTGGGACAACTTGAATTGACTGAGAGAGTCCTATGCTAAGTGAAATAAGTCAGATTGAGAAAAACAAATCCCGTATGTGAATACAAATAAAACCAAATGAATAAACTGATTTTGGCTATTTTAAACATTAATTTTGGCTTATCCAAGATAAATGGAACAGGTCAGAGGCAAGAAGACAACTGGAAAAATAGAGTAACTAGAAAATGATCAAGGTCCATATGCATTAAAAGCAAATATTTTGGAGTTAAATATAGGCTGGGTAAGGAAATACACAATAAAAAGAATGGTAGTCTAGGGTCAGATTTTGAACGTTAATGTCAGGTATGTATTTAACATTTAGTCAGATTGCTAGTATCAATAAATAATTCTGTGAATGTTAGGGAGATAATATGTCTCTGGGCAGAAGTGAAGAGTTCTCTTTTATAACTGCCAAGTTTGAGATGTGTTTGAAAGTCCCAACTGAATATGACAAATAAGCTACTGAATATAAGCATCTAAAACCCACTTGGGAAATATCAGTATATATTTATGACATGGAAAAGCATAGAATCCCTAGGTCTTAAAATGGAAATATATACATACTTTTTTATTTTATTTTATTTTTTTTAAATTTTTTTTATTTATTTTATTACAGTCACAGAGAGAGAGAGAGAGGCAGAGACACAGGCAGAGGGAGAGAAGCAGGCTCCATGCACCGGGAGCCCGACGTGGGATTCGATCCCGGGTCTCCAGGATCGCGCCCTGGGCCAAAGGCAGGCGCCAAACCACTGTGCCACCCAGGGATCCCCTATACATACTTTTTTAAAGATTGTATTTACTTATCCGTTATAGACACAGAGAGAGAGAGAGAGAGGCAGAGACACAGGCAGAACAAAAAGCAGGCTCCATGCAGGGAGCCTGACATGGGACTCAATCCTGGGTCTCCGCTGAAGGCAGTGCTAAATCACTGAGCCACCCTAGCTGCCCACACTGGAAATATATTGTACTTGAAACCTGAAAAGTGCTAACATTAAAAGCTTCAGCTGAGAAAGTATAACACGCAGAGGTGTTGTATGAGGAGTAGCAGCCAGTGGGATAGGATGAAAACCAAAGTGAGAATATTTGAGTCACCAAGGATAGGATATGGAATTAGAACATTGTCAATAAGACAAATACAAAACAATCAATATCCAAAATTTACAAATAACAAAATTTCCTCACTGAGCTAAATTTTTGTGGCTAGGCTTGTGTCTATGTTCCCTTTGAGCACTGTAGTGACCAGTTTATAACCTTATTTAGTTATTTGAGACCGCATTCCCCACCCATCTTCTTTATAGAGAATCTCATTTTTGCTCTATGTGGTCAGGGTCTCACTGCTAATAGACAATAATTCAGATTCCTGATGTTAAAGAGTTATTGAATTTGAAAAATGCCACCAGTACAGAACCTGGATTCCTGAACACCAGATTATTATCTTCTAAGATAACACATTCACAAGACAGTATATAAATTATTTTGGCCTTTCTCTTTGGCATAGATTCCTTAAAAGCCTCACTGATAATTCATTTTGGTAAAGATTCTATTGGTCTTTCCCAACAAAGCTTACTTCTTCCATTACACATAACAAGTTCTAGGTAGGCTAAATTAAAACTCTACATCTTGCTTTGAAATTTTGCCCCATAATACACTTGTCTAAGATCATGCTTTTCCTGATAAATTGTTTTAAGAAGTGCTTCAACTTCTTTCTATAATTTTTTCTGATATATTTCATATTTTCTGATATTCTTTTTTAAATATTTATTATTTATGATAGACATAGCGAGCGAGAGAGAGAGAGAGGCAGAGACACAGGAGGAGGGAGAAGGAGGCTCCATGCCAGGAGCCTGACGCGGGACTCGATCCCGGGACTCCAGGATCACGCCCTGGGCCAAAGGCAGGCGCCAAACCACTGAGCCACCCAGGGATCCCCTCTGATATTCTTTGAAATCAAGGAAACAGTATCATAGAAACAAGTGAAATCCAAAATTGCATTTATTTGTTTAGTGTAACATCAGTGCATCTAAAACTTTATTTTGTAAAATGCCATTTGGTTTTTCAGTAGATTAATCCTGTCAAGCAAATTAACAATTATACTTCATGTAGATATGTCTATAATAAATGGGAAAAGTATCCCCAAAAGGGTAAATGCTATGGACTTAGTGAAACCAAAGGAAAAGTTCCCAGATAAGGGAAATTATATAGAATATTTAAAATGAAAACAAGCAGAATTAAAGGTCAACATTACTACTATATTGCTTACCAAATGAGAATTTCTAAATAGAGAAAAGTTTTCAAATTTCTATTATCGTTACACTTTCCAAAACAGAGTAAATATGTTTGAACAACACAAAGGACAATACACATTAGTGTTTATTGAAACAGAAAGATACTTGAGATCTTTGAGATACTTATTTTTTTTTATCAAAAAGTCAATATTGCCTGAATATAATATATTATTTGAATATTCATCATGTTATTGAGTGCCTCATATATAACAGAGCCAAAGATCTGGAAAAGATATTGATAGGTCATAATAATATGTTTGTTAATGAAGAGACAGATTTCATTACATATATCTTTCAGCAGAAATTTTATAACCACAGGTGAAAACAATGTAGCTGCTTAATACAATTTTACTGCCTGATGTGTAGGTGTTATTTCTATGATTTATAATACAGGAGAATCATTAAAATCAAACCAAAATTAAATCATAAACCATAGGAGAGATCAATGTGTATCTCAGACTCTGAAACAGAACTGGGACATGGGTGAGACAGGACTTAGGAGAAAGCAGGTCATGACTGCCGTGTATTGAATTTCAACGATGTGCCATGCATGGTGACACTTGCAGCGCTCGTGTTAGCTCTTTCATAACTTAATTTAAAAAAGCTATTCATGAGATTCAAGGGAGAACCAGAGAGAAAAGTGAAGAGATGGGCAGAGACACCTGTGCTGGACAAAAGGAACAGCAGCCTTTAGGGTCTAAAACAATCTGGTGACATGAAGAAAGTCTCATTACTCAAGTAATCCATTCTGCAAACAATTACCCACTAGCTGCCCTGGGCCAGGCTCTTTGCTGAGTGCTGGACGTACTGGTGAACAAGAGAGACACCATTTCTTTTCATAAATCATGCAGAAGGCAAACACAAGGCAAACAGTTAAAGCACTTTATAAATTGGAGAAGTGGTGGGAATGAATTTCTGTCTCCTGCAGGATGGCATCTTATATACTCTGATGGTTTTCCAGATGGAACAAAATGACAGATGGAAATAAACACACCCAGGTAGGTCTCTAAACACTGCAGAAGGGCACTGAAAGAAACCCACAAGTGAAGTGAGAACAGAATCCTGTTTAAGGGGAAAAAAGTGAGAGGTGAAGGTGGCTTTTACCCTTGGGTTATTCACTCTCCTCTGGGACCAAAGGCTTCTGAATTGACTTTTGAACACAGGAAGGCAGGGAGGAGGTAGAAAACCTGAAGATATCTGTGGTAGAATTTAGCATTCCAAAGGGTACACCTTTGGGGTAAGATTCAGCGAGAAATAAGCTGCGCTGAGGTAGCTGCAGAAGGGAAGCTCAATTACCTGAACTTTGACAGAATAAACAAAAATCCTTTTTGAAAATTCAAAATCCTGAAATAGCTCTAGCACTGACTTTTCATCCCAACATGCTACCTGTAGGTTCTCTCAAAAACATCAAATATCAAAGGCAGAATTAAAATTTAAAGTGATCCTGGTTGTTAGTGGCCCTAGGCAGGAGACCATAGCAAATGCAAATCTGTCTGGAGAAACTCAAGTCAAGGAATACCTAAAAATGGTCACAGATTAGGTTGCATAGAGAAACAAGCAATTCAAGGCAAAACTCACACGCATAAACAAGTCACTTGGTAAGTAAATTTTAAAATCAGTCATACAATTTATTAACTGTGCCTAATAAGTTCAAAAGAAAAAAGAAAAACTTGAATACATTTGTAGGAAATATAAGTAAGAAAAATGATTAAGAAGATTTCAAAAATAATCATAAATATTCTAGAAATAGTAACTGACATCATAATAACTGAATGATATAGTAAGTAAAATTAAAAATGGGATGGGTAGCTTTAAAGGTTAAAAAAGATTAAAAGAAAATTTCCAGAACACAGCCTAGTAAGGCAAGAGATATTAGATCTGAAAGATAGGGTAGAAGACAAATAGGATACTACAAGATGATTCTACAGTCCCTTCATGGTTGCTGTAGGAGAGGAGAAAGAGAATGGCCCTGAGAAAAAGATAGATAGCTGTGAGAATTCTGTAAATGAACAAAAGACAAACAGCTAAAGATTCAAGAAAAGCAACAAATCACAATCAGCTTAAGTAAAACAGAAATCAGCAGATATCTGTATGGGGGAAAATGTGAGTTTCAGCAGAATCCTAAAATGAGAGAGAGATTACCTTCCAAGGTAAAGCCTTTAGATTCATAAAAAAGAGTTCTCAGGCACAATAAGCAATGTAAAATATGTAAAATTACAGTAAAATGACACTGTCAATAGGAAGAAAGACTATAATCTGTCACTCTATTTAGCCATGATAGACTAGGTCATACTGTTGTAATTTAAATAAACAAGTTACCTGCACTTACATGTAATATCAAATGGCTTAAGAGGGATGATAATTACACCCATTCAGAGAAGGGAAGAATGGAAGACATGCAAAGGCACAGAGACATACTATGCTAGGGCAGTCATGATCCTCCTAACAGGAATTATTATTAGGTCCTGTTTCCATTGTTTAGAAAGTAACTCTATACAGATCTGTCCCATGATGCCTGGCTCAATCTCTAGAGCAGCAGTCAGCAAACTGCAGCCTTAGGGTGAAAACTAGCCCTTGGCCAAATTTATTTTTAAATAGAGTTTTAGTGGAACACCGCTGCAAACATTGATTTAAATATTGTTTGTGGCTACTTTTATGGCAGAACTAAGTAGTAGTAACAGAGACCATAAGTCCTACAAAGGCTAAAATATTGCTATGTTCTTTACAAAAATTTTTGCTGACACCTGCTCTAAGAGAGTCACACTCTCTTTTGCTTTAGCTAAAGTGGTTGTTGGATAATATTCTTTCTTCCTTGGAAGCTACCTGGCCTTCTCAGTCCACTCTCTGCTTATAAGAGTATGTGAGTCAAGGGTTATTTGAAGACTTAAGTGGTCACAAGATTTTTAATTCCAGACTCAAGAAATGTTTAACACTACAACTGTGTATTAAAAAAAAAGTTTTGAGGAGAAAATTCATACAACTGATAAAGAGGAAGTAGGTCGCAGGAAGTCTAACAGCTACAAAAACAAGATAAATCACAGCTAAACCATTGTTTAAAAGAAATGGATGGCTGTGGAAGCAAAGAGAGTGTATTGAAATTAAAATTCATTCTTACCCATAGGCAATTTAAACAAATTAAGGGATTCACTGGAAGACTTTCCTTCAAAAGAATTTTCAACTACCTTATGTAGCAGTTGGTTCTTCTATACCTGGAAAGGCTCCAAATTTATGGAGCCTCAATATTACCGTTCCTTTCTACATACAAAATTACTTACTTTTTCCCAAGCTATTCTCTTTCTTGTACTACATTGCTAAAGACAGCAAATAAAATGTACACACTCTACTCATATTGTTGTCCAAACTCATTTCCTAACATTATTCACATTCTAAGCTTCCTCCTTGGGCAGACCACAGTTCCACTAAGGTTTCTGCCACTGCAAAAAATGAATTATGATCTTTCCTAGCTTTGCCACAAGTTCCTTTACTGTCCATTGCCCAAATGTCTTTGAGTTTTTCTTACAATACAGTGATACCAATCTCTTATTCTCATATCTCCGTATGCAGACCCATATTAATATGCCCCTACCCAAATGTAGGTAAGGTCTTCTATGTGCCTGAACGAGAAAAAAATATAAAATTGATGAGAATTAATGTTTGCCACAACCTAGAATGCTATATTCAAATGCAAAAAAAAAATGCATTCACAAAGGTTTAAAAAGATACTTCCAGGAATTCTTTTTTAAAAATAAAATAAATGGAGAGAGCTTGAGGTTTTGTGGAATGTTTAAAGAATCTACTTCAAGCAGAAGGAATATAGCTGCAGACTATCTGAGATGTAAGAGGAAATACAGATCAATGAAAGTGGAAAAAATATGGGTAAATCTAAACATATTTAGAGAGTATAAATCAGTGATAATGTCTTATGAACTTAAAATGACAACAGCAAGATTAATTATGCCAAATAACAACAGTAATATACAACAGAAAGTCAGAATTTACATTTTGTTAAGCTCTTGTGTTTTGGTGTATAAATATATTCATCAAATTTAAACTCTGAAATATTAGGTATATGTGCATTAATTTCTATATTAACTAACACAGTGGTAGAAAATGCAATCTTAAAAGTAGTTCAAGGAAAAGATGAATGATGAAAGTAACAATAAAAAAGGGGGAAGAAAGGGCAGCCCAGGTGGCTCGCTCAGTTTAGCACCACCTTCAACCCAGGGCCTGAGCCTGGAGACCTGGGATTGAGTCCCATGTCTGCCTGCATGGAGCCTGCTTCTCCCTCTGCCTATGTCTCTGCCTCTCTCTGTGTGTGTCTCTCATGAATAAATAAATAAAATCTTTAAAAAAATAATTAAATGATATGAAGGAAGGGAATTAGCTATTTTAAGAATTAACCATTTTACTTAAAGCAATTCACTGAATTGATTAGATGTAGAACACTAAAAAAAAAAAAAAAGTATCACAAAGTCCAGAGATAGAAAGAATAAACTAATAAGGCAAACAGAAAATAAATAGCAAAAGAGCAGACCTAAGTAAAAACAAAACAAAACAAACAAAAACAATGCTCACTGTTTTGTAATGAATGTTTGGGTCCTCCCAAAATTCATATGTTGAAGCCTTAATCCCCAGTGTGGCTGTATTTGAAGATGGGGACTCTAAGGTTCTGATCCCACAAGATTATTGTAAATATAAAAAAAGATACCAGAGACCTCCCTTTCTCCCTGTTTTCCTCCCTCCTTCCCACCCTCCATTGTTTTTCCACTTGTACACTCATTGAGGAAAGACCAAGGGAGCATACAGCAAGAAAGAAGGCAGCCATCACAAGCCAGGAAGAGAGTTCCCTCCAGAAATCATATTGGCCAGAATCTTGATCTTGGACTTCTAGCTTCTAGAACTGTGAGAAAATTAAATAAATACACGTCGTTTAAGCCACCTCGTCTATGGTATTCTTTTTATGGCAGCTCAAGCTGACTAATGTACTCACATGAAATATAAGTGGACTAGCACTCCAGTCAAAAGGCACAAATAATCAGGTGGTATACAAAAGCAAGAATCTACTATGGTTATCCATAGGGAGCACACTTAATTACAAAGACATAAAGAGGATGAAAGTAAAAGGATGGAAAAGGATACAATATACAACAGTAAATAAGAAAGCTGGACTGTCTATGTTAATATCAGGAAAAGGTAGTCTCCAAAACAATGATAAAAAGGGGTGACACATCAAAGGGATATAATAGCAAGAATAATATACATATATACATATAGTTTGTGTGCATGTGTGTGTGTGTGTACACACACACAAAATAATAGGGCTACTAAACATGAATACTGATAGAACTAAAAGGAGAAATATTATTATGTATATATATACATGTATATACTCTATATGTAATTATATATATGTTACTTTATATATTACTTATATAAAGTTATAATCAAGACACTGTATATTAGCAAAATAATAGATAAACCAATGGAAAAGCACGTAGAGCCCAGAAATAGAACCACATAAGTACAATCAAGTGATCCTTACTTAACAAGTCAGTTATCTCTCCTACATGGTCCCCTTGCATCTTTTATTTTATTGTTTACTTCTCTGTATGCTTTCTTGGCTGTCAGCTCCATGATGACTCTAGTCATTCCTGCCTTGTTTTACTCTTTTTCACTGTATCCTCAGAGCCAACAGGGTGCCTGTAGCATATTAGATATTCAGTAAGTATTTGTAGAATACATAAACAAATGATTCCACAAGGACAGGAGAAGAGACAGGGAGAAAAGGAAAACACGACACTCCTAAAGTAGAAAGTAGATAAATATACTATATGGGAGCTCAAGAAAAGACTCCGCAGATAAAGAGTATAATTTTGCTTATGATTGACTCCCATAAAGGGAGTCCGAAAGCATTTCATTTGATCAGAAAACATTTTTTTCCACCATTGCAAAAAGAGACATATATGCTTTATATAATTTATGTAAGTGCCTTAATTGTTGTTGCTGTTCAATATGAGTGACATTATTTACAGCAACTCTTACCTGAGGGGTTTCTCTGACAGAAAAGTCACTTCATCCCCAGGACTCCTTCAAGTAGGTCAATTCAATTAGATATAATTTGATTGAATATTCTTTTTATTTACTTTCATGATAGAATTGCTACAATACCCATAGACAATAATTTTAAATATCTAAAAGACCTAATTTTCTTGAAATTCCATTTAAAATATAATCTAAGTTCCTTATGCTACAATTTATGTTCAGCTCTTCCAGGCATGTTGAGAAGAATTAGAGAATACAATATAGTATTCTCCATATAATTGCCTGTAATATTCTTTTTTTTTTAATTTTTTAATTAATTTTTATTGGTGTTCAATTTACCAACATACAGTGCCTGTAATATTCTTAACAGATAATTCTAACTTATCTCTTGGCTTCTTAGTCTTTAGGCTAAAAAATTACAGTCCCTTTAACCTTCTTTTGGAGGTCATATATTTAATACTTTAATCATTTATGGAACTCTCTTTTAATCCTCTGTAAGTTCCTTTTAAGTTGCAGAGCCAAAACTTAATGTAGTACCCATGAAAGGTTTTAACCATGCTGGGATGCTGAGTATAATGAGAGATTTATCTCACAGTATCAACACATTCTTCTTCTCACCATGAATCCCAGTATTGCACTGTTTTTATAAGTAAGAAATGACATTGTGCACTCATGTTCATCTTGTTAGTTCATCTTGTTACCCACTGCTAATGAATAACTCCCATTGGGATTATGAACCAGAGAACCAAAGATGTCACTTCATAGGATCAAATGTGAATTAAACATTCACAATAAAAGAATAATCATGCAAATCCAGTGACCTTCCTCAATACTGAAATGACTACCAATTATAGCTTACCCAGGATATATTATCTACCAATGTGGGGAGTCTGAGATTCATTTTATCTTCTATCACTATAATGAAAGGTCTGGGCAGCCCATTGTGGAACAGAAAGAGATGGGTGGATTAATTTTAAATTAAGCAGTATGTTTCTAACATATGCCTGACAGTGATTCTGTGATACTCAAACTAAAAGTCACATATTTTTAATGACAGTTTTATAATATTTTTACCATCAAAGAGATAAATGTTTATGCAACTTCCTCATGAATTACCTCAATAGGTTCCTATGAAGGGGCTCCCAAATGCCAGCCAAGACAGGGTCAAGAGGCTGCATGAAAGTTATCTGAGAAGATTTTGTTTTGATTTTTTGTTTTTAAACTCTATTTTTAAAAGTAATTGCAGAATTGCAAGAAGTTTCAGAGAAAAATACAGTGAAGTCTTATGAACCCTTTACCCGGCCTTCCCCAATATTAGCATCTTGCATGAATACAGTATATCAAAACCAGGAAATTGACATTACTATAATCCAGAGCTTAATATGATTTCACCAGTTATAAGTGCCTTAGCGTGTGTGTGTTGTGTGTGTGTATGTGTACATGCATGTGCATTTCATGCAACTTTATCATATGTGCAGCTTCATGTAACCTTTGCCATAATCAAGATACTTAAATGCACCATGATGAAATTCATTCATGCTACTCCTTTACAACCACATTCCCTTGCTCCCCTGTCTACTTCCAAACCTTAGCAATTACTAAACTATCCTCCATATCTGTAATTATGTTATTTCATAGATGTTATACAAATGGAATCATGCAATATACATAATTTTAAAAATTAAAGAGATTTTTAAAAATAATATTCCAGAGCCTCAGGACCAAGAGATTTTAATTCAATAGATCTGAAATGACAGCATGGACTTCCCATTTTAAAAGTTGTTGAAGTCCTTTGGCAATTCACTTAGTACAGTTAGCACCAGGATAACAGACAAATGACAGAATCGGGAATCTGACAAGTACAACCCATTCATAATAAATTGGGGTTGTTATACAATATTAGAATCCACAGACTCCATTGCAGATATAATTCCACACATTGCTGGGAAAATTCCCAAATATTGGGGGTTTACATGCAATATAACAAAAGAATAATTCACAATTCACTCTACTATATTATGTTTTATATAGATATGAATTAGATAATTAGAAAATTTTATCCAATTCATCCAAAATTATTTATTGAGGACTATTAATGTGAAATACTAAAGTTCAGTCCTTACACGTTTTTAAAATTAAATCAAAACCACACCACTTTACACCAGTCAGAATGGCTAAAATTAAGAAGACAGGAAACAACAACTGTTGGCAAGGATGTGGAGAAAGGGGAAGACTATTGCACTATTGGAGGGAATGCAAACTGGTACAGGCATTCTGGAAAATAATATGGAAGTTCCTCAAGAAGTTAAAACTAGAACTATGACCCAGCAATTCCACTACAAGATATTTACCCTAAAGATACAAATGTAGTGAGCAAAGGGGCGCTGCACCTCAATTTCATAGCAGCAATGTCTACAATAGCTAAACTGTGGAAAGAGCTGAAATGTCCATCAACAGATGAATGGAAAAAGAAGATATGGTGTATATATACATTGAAATATTACCCAGCCATCAGAAAAGAAGAACACTTACTATTTATATCAGTGTGGGTATAACTGGAGGGCATTATGCTGAGTGAAATTAAGTCAATCAGAAAAACAATTATCATATGGTTTCACTTATATGTGGAATATAAAAAAGAGTGCAGAGGATCATAGAGTAAGGGACAGAAAACTGAATGGGAAGTCATCAGACAAGAAGACAATCCATGAGACTTAACTATAGGAAACGAATTGAGAGTTGATGGAGGGGTAGGGAATGCGGGAATGGGGTAATTTGCTGATAGGCATTCATGAGGGCATGTGATCTGATGAGCACCAGGTGTTATACACAACTGATAAATCATTGCACACTACATCTGAAAATAAGTATATGCTTTATATTGGCTAATTGAATTTAAATATTTTCTTACTTTAAAAAAAACAAAAAGCAAATAAAATTAGTGAAGGTATACACTACAACTCTCATATTTAATACAAAGTAGAAATATGTAACTATTGACATATAAGTAAAATATTTGCAAATGATATGATTATATAGAAAATTCCAAAGAACCTACAAATAACTCTTAAAACTAATAAGTGAGTTCTTCAAAATGTAGGTATAATATCAACATAGAAAATCAACTGTAGTTATATATTCTGCACTGAAGCAGAAAAATTAGATATATAAAACTATTTACATAATTCAAAAGTAAGGAAATACTTAAACACAGAGCTAACAGAACATGTACATGCTGAAAATTACAGAATACTATTGAAGGAAATAAAAAAAATGACTTAGATAAATGGAAAGATATGCTGTGTCTGTTAAAGTCTCTACACACTGAAGATGTCAATCGTCCCCCCATCAAAATTCTAGCAATACTACGTAAACACTGGTGAGATTATTCTAAAATTAATATGGAAAAAAAACTAAAATCACTATAATAATTTTAGAAAAGCAAAATAAAGTGGGAGGACTCACTCTAACTACTCTTAGATTTATTACATAGCTACAGTAACCAAGAGCGCATGATATTGAGGAATGAAGAGACACACAGATCAATGAAACAGAATAAAGAACTCAGAAATAGGGCAACCCTGGTGGCTCAGTGGTTTGGTGCTGCCTTCAGCCCAGGGCCTGATCCTGGAGACCTGGGATTGAGTTCCATGTCCGGCTCCCAGCATGGAGCCTGCTTCTCCCTCTGCCTGTGTCTCTGCCTCTCTGCCTCTTTCTCTCTCTCTCTGTGTGTCTCTCATGAATAAATAAATAAAATCTTAAAAAAAGAACCCAGAAATAGTTACACACAAGGATAGCTAACTGATTTTATATGATAATGCAAAAGCAATTCAAAAGAAGGATTTTTTTTAACAACTAAGTGCTACAACAATAGGATATCTTTATTCAAGACAGGAAAGGAAAGGAAAAGGAAAGGAAAAGGAA
This sequence comes from Vulpes vulpes, assembly GCF_048418805.1. Lineage (NCBI taxonomy): Eukaryota > Metazoa > Chordata > Mammalia > Carnivora > Canidae > Vulpes > Vulpes vulpes. The sequence goes on from NW_027325673.1 coordinate 384,925, forward strand.
AAAAGGAAAAGGAAAAGGAAAGGAAAGGAAAGGAAAGGAAAGGAAAGGAAAGGAAAGGAGAATGAGAAAGGCGGAGAGAATAAAAGAGGGAGGAGTGGGGAAGAAAGCAGAGAAAGGAAGAAGAAAGGAGAGAAGAGAGGAAAGAAATTTTTTTAAAAGATTTTATTTATTTATTCACGAGAGACACACATAGAGAGAGAGGCAGAGACACAGGCAGAGGGAGAAGCAGGCTCCATGTAGGGAGCCCGACATGGGATTCGATCCTGGGACTCCAGGATCAGGCCCTGGGCTAAATGCAGCGCTAAACCGCTGAGCCACCCAGGATGCCCGGAAAGAAAAAACTTTAAATCTTACAACTTTGCAAAAATTAACTCAAAATAAATTGTAGATTTAAATATAAAGCATAAGAATATAAAACTGTAATGGAAAATATAGGAGAAAATCTTGATCACCTGGGTTTGGTGAAGAGTTCCTAACATAACACAAAAAAATACAATCCATAAAGGAAAAACATGATAAACAGGATATCACTAAAAATTTTTGCTTTTCTTTTTTTTTTTTTTTTTTAGATTTTACTTATTTATTTATTTATGGTAGACATAGAGAGAGAGAGGCAGAGACACAGGAGGAGGGAGAAACAGGCTCCATGCTGGGAGCCCGACGTAGGACTCGATCCAGAACTACAGGATCGTGCCCTGGGCCAAAGGCAGGCGTTAAACCCCTGAGCCACCCAGGGATCCCCCAATTTTTGCTTTTCTCTATGAGAGATTCTGCTAAGAGGATGAAAATAAAAAGTACATAATGGAAGAAAATATTTAAAAACTACATATATGATAAAGAACTTAAAATCTACATATATAGAAAATTCCCTAAACTCAACAGTTTAAAAAAAAATCATCCATCATATCAGCAGGAATATCCTTCTCAACATTAAAAATTACCAAAAATTATTTGTAATCTTGTATTTGCCAAGAGAACCAATATTATTTTCACTTAATTAACTGAAAATAAAGTTGACTAGTTATATAGTTGGATAGTCTAATAAACTAGTTTGTAGAGAGGAAAGCCAGAAAAATCTTAAAGTCAAATAGGATACTATATTAATAAGATATTATAACTTATTACATTTAAAATATGGCACAAAATATTTTTTATAATTTTTATGTCTATGTTGTTTCTCATATATCACTATTGCCTTGCTATATTTTATAAACAATAATTTTTTAAAGGAAATTAAAAAGAGAAAGCATATATTCTTCTGCTTAAAACATCAGGGAAGGATTGATGAATCAGAAGGAATTGTGAATGTGCTATAAAGGATAGATGCTTTACAGAAAAACGGGAGCAAATGCATAAACAAGCAAACATATGGGCAAGATATTAAGGTTCATGAAAAGAAGTAGTAAAAAGTAAAATCAGTAAAATGATTTGGAATCAGACTAGAGTGCCTGAAAAACAAGTTAATGCCTTTTAGTCTTTATTCTGTAAACAATGGGAATTCAGCAGATGTGTTCTACATTATACTACTTATCAGATAAATGCTTCAGAAAGATTCATTTAGTAACTGTGCATACTGAATTAGAAGACATAGAGATTAAGGATACCCCAATAGTTAGAAATCAGTGTTGACCATTCAGCTGTAAGGAATGAAGATTTAAACTAGGATGTTAGATGTAACAATAAACCGAAGATAAATGAAACAAGAAAATAACAGCTATGGCAGAAGAAAGAATGGCAAACGGCTACAAATGGCTTTTAAGGATAGAGAGTAAAAAAATTCTCTAGTACTTTATATTGCTGTCCCATTAAGAGCAGTTACAAATATAGGATTGAATAGTGAAGTGTTATTATAGAAGATTAAAAGATGAGTATATGGTGATGAAATAGAAACAGATTATATAGGCTGATCTTTCAAGAAGTTTAATGATTAAAAGAATGAATGGTTGTGGACTGAAAGATTTGATCAGGATAGGAGAGACTTAAATAAAGTTAGAAAAGCAAGTGGAAATAACTATTAAGTGGAGATGTAGAGTATAAAATGCCAAGAAGGAAGTGATATAAAAAACAAAACTCTTGAGAAAGGAGACAGTCCTAAGATAGAAGAGTGATTTGCCTTGGAGAGAAGAAATGATAAATATTCTACAGAAATCAAGGAAAAGAAAGAAAGGGAAAGATACCATAAAATTTGTGAGAAAGAGAATGGCAAGTGAGTTCCTATCATGTTGTGTCAATGTTCTCCAAAAAATGGGGAATTAGTTTGTCTAACAAAATTGCAGTTGTAAGGTGCAGAGCTCAATAAATATAGAAATGGTTTGAAGTAAGTTCTCTGACAAAATATGTAGAGTGGCTCCCCTTAAATTCTTAATTATTATTACTTTTTTAGTTCCAGAATTAAGTACCATCTGTCAAGGGCAGATGCCATATATTTTCATTTGTTATATAACTCCCAAGAGCCTAACCTATAACATGGAATTATATGTCAGTTTTTCTATCCCAACTCTAAAATACAACACAAATACAAAAGTCCCACTGAAAAATCTAGTTAGGATATTAAATTTTGCATTATATTTGAAATCCACTTATGCTGCATAATGAATCTACCACTTAAAGTTCCCATGACAATGTGTTCTCCTTAAATAATTTCTGAGGAAACAGTAATATCCTGTGAAATTCCTCTCCATCCTGGTGTTCCAAGAAGTCCCAGGAAACTCCTTGGTGACACTGGAAGCAAATGATTTCTAAGAGCTTTCCCACATATATTGAATTTGATTTCATACCAATTTCCCTACAGATGTCTTGTAATTGAATATAAATGGACTTGCTCTGGCTAAATTATAGGTTCCAAATGAGTGTGTTACAGGAAAATGCATTTGTAAATTATTCCATTTTGATTTATCCTCTTAAGTAAATCCTATTCTTACTTTGCAGTCTCTGCACCTTCAAATTAGAGAACTAGCCATAAAAGTATGCCATGTTGTATAGCTTTGTCGTTTTTCATTTTCTCAGATACTCTTGACATTTTCAGTTCAGTTTGCTTTTATTTTGGAAAAGGTAAAAATGCCATAGAAAAAAACAGGTACACTGAAATAAACGAACAAATGGAACAAACAGGTAAGTTGAGAAAACTAATCAGATGACATATTTCTCCATTCTTTATACATGGACTTTTGTCCACTTATCTTGGCATTATAAGGATGACATCTGTCAGAAACATACTTGTCTTTTATTAAGCAAAGACAATTTGTCAAGACTGAGAAAAGTGAAAGTAGTAGCACAACCTACAAAAAGGTGACTGAAATGTCTATGTATAGATATCTTAATCTTTCTGCTATTCTCTTCAAAGAGAAGTAGACTGTTAGATATATTCCAGGACGAACTTCCATAATATGTGTTAGAAAAATATTTTAAAAATCAAAAATATCTTTTTCTTTCAATCATTAACCAAATAAAATATATGTGGTAATACCTGCTTATTTGTACAGTGCCTACATTAGATTCAGTTTACGAGAACCTGTTATATTTACATAATCATTAAATTTTCCTGCACATTTCCTTTCTTATAATTCTTGATAAGTTTCAATATGAATATTATACCAGCTTTATAAAATACAATCAAAAATATTCCTTCATTAACCATTCTCTGAAAAAAAATTTATAATATTGGCATTATTTCATAATTGGTATAATTCAAGGATGGGACCATCTAGGCCTTCAGTTTTCTTTGTGTGTTTTTATAGGTAGATTTAATATCTTAAATAACTACAAGACAATTTTGAACTTCTGTAACCATTTTATCTGTATTAAATTTAGTTATGTATTTTGTAATATTATTTTGGTGGTAAGCCTAAAATTAGACTCTGTTATTTAACCTTTGGTGTTATTCTCATTATTTTTGTTTTATTTTACTAGTGTGATGTCTCATTTAGCTTTTTAATTTTTTAAAAAAATTTTATTTATTTATTCATGAGAGACAGACAGAGAGAGAGAGAGAGGCAGAGACACAGGCAGAGGGAGAAGCAGGCTCCATGCAGGGAGCCTGATGTGGGAATTGATTCCGAGACTCCAGGATCATGCCCTGGACTGAAAGCATGCGCCAAACCGCTGAGCCACCCAGGCATCCCAGCTTTTTTATTTATTAAATTTGATACCTTATATATGAAAAATTGTAGAGCTATGTCATATACCTACAGATAATGTTATCTTCCTCAGATAAAATTTACTTTTGTAATTGGCTAGGCTAAAAGTACTAGAAATACCAAATCTATTTCATTCAGAGATTCAAAGAATTCATGTTTGGGCCACAATTCTATGGAAGTTTATCTACTTTGTATTTACCCTCCCTCCTAAAATTTAGGCCTTTGGAATCTCAACACAAAGCCTAAGTGGATACAGGAATCTGTTTCTGGCAGATTGTGATCTTTAATATTTAACACTTTAGCCCCCTAAGAAGGTCAAAAGCAACTTGTTAAAAGCAAACTTCAGCTTCTGTAAGAAATGGAATGTTTGGTCCTGAATGGAAAACCTACAGATTTGTAAGTAAAAGGAATATTTTTCATATAGTCATTCAAATGAAAAGTACAGGGGCACCTGGGTGGCTCAGTGGTTGAGCTTCTGCCTTCTGCTCAGGTCATGATCCCAGGGCCCTGCATCAGGCTCCCAGCAGGGAACCAGCTTCTCTCTGCCTATGTCTCTGCCTCTATCCCTGTGTCTCTCATGAATAAATAAATAAATAAAATCCTTAAAAAATAAAAATAAAAACAGGGATGCCTTAGTGGCTCAGTAGTTGAGCACCTGCCTTTGGCCCAGAGCCTGATCCCAGGATCTGGGATCGAGTCCCACGTTGGGCTCCCTGCATGGAGCCTTCTTCTCCCTCTGCCTGTATCTCTGCCTCTCTCTCTCTCTCTCTCTCTGCCTCTCTCATGAATAAATAAATAAAATCTTAAAAAAAAAGAAAGGTACTGTACATTCAATAGCTAACTTCAGAAGTGATATTAAACTGTGAGAATTATCTCTGAGACCTCTGTAAAATCAATAAACAAATATAATAATACACTAGTACAAACATAAAATATATATGATTACATATTTTATATACACTGTATAGGTAAAATAATCACATTTTAATTATAAATATAATAACATACAAGTCATTAGTAGCATCCACCAATCCTTATAGCTTTCTGCTCTCTGTATACAGGGTAAAATTTTACTTCTAAGCTATTTGAAAAAAATTAGCTATTACTATGTGACTTACTTTTATTACTGAAATGTGTGTCATTTCTAGGCTAAAACTTTAAAAGTAGATTTTTTTTTATTCCCCAACCTTCTAAATGAGAATGAAATAGAATAGAGTTCCCAACTAACTCTACAAGGATTTGTTGCAGTAATAAGAATTAGATTTTAATGCACTAAAGCACTGAAATTTTACTTCTGTCCTTTCAAATTTTACTCCCAGCCTATTCTGACAGATACAGAAAAGGGTACTATTCAGGAAAGGAAAAACAGCAGATCTGGGTTGCTCAAACATGTACATTTTCTAAAGAAAGGCTTATTTTCAGGACTGGCCATTGGTCAGCTCCTGAGAACTAAGCTTCTTGAATGTTCTAGTAAGGGCATGTTAGCCTGCCTAAAGCCTGGACCCACAGTGTACCAGTTTGTCCAGATGGTATATACTAACACGTAATTTATTGTGAAAATCTACTTTCTCTCCAGGGGTTTGGAGCTAGAATAACAGAGGTCAGTACTCAGGCCCTGTATTCCTACAACTGACTCCCAGGAAAACTGAACAATCAAGCTCAAATGTGCTTCCCTAGTTGGCAACACTTTGCACATGCTGTCACACATCACTTCAGAGAAGTTAAGCATGTATTTTGTGACTTCACTGGGATGGGTGCCTGGAAGTTCTTGCCTGTATTGTTTTGAATTTTCCTCCATGAATTTTTTTCTCTTTGATTGTGTCTGTATCTTTTCTCCCCTAATAAACTATAACCATGAAGATAACAATGAGTAATGGAATTCCAGCAAAACCTTGTGTCTGGGGATGTTTTGGGGGTACCTCAACACAGGTACCTATTACTGGAGTATTTCCACAGCCAGAACTTGAAATATGTGGCTTTGGCTTAGAGGTGAGGCAGTAAACACACTTATATCAGAGGCTGGAAGGATGGCAATATATGTTTTATTATGTGGGCATATTTGGTAAATTATCCTATAATAATATTGATGGCAGATAATTCATGGTTCTTAGGGAAGAGTCTTTAGAATTACAATAGTATATTTGGTCATTTACCTTTTAAAAATATTACAAAAAATAAGTTCAGAATTGGCCAGTATGCAAGAAGGGGCACAAATTCTCAGTAATAATCCAGAAATAAGGAATCAATAAATGTGGAAGGGGCAACTGTCCTTTAACCTCAAATGGTGAAAATTAAAGTTGGGAAATAGTTATGTAAACTAAATCTAACTAAAACTCAGTTGTGCAAAAAAGATCAAATAGAAAGGATTATAAATTTAAAAATTGGTGAATTGAAGTAGTGAATATGACACCAATATATCTGATTATTTTAACATAAATAGCTCACTAAACATGAGACTCTCTCGCCAAAGCTTGTGAGGTCCAATCTAGTTGAGAATAAAACGAGGCATGTAGACAAGAACACACACACACACAAAATGTCTTATTGCAAATCACAGAATTATATATAGAAAATAACTGTTAGATAATTAACATTAAAAAGAAAAAGAAAAGAAAACTACCAAGTTTGTAAGAGATCTGCATTATAAAAGATCATGGGCCTGGACTCAAAATAGGAAGTGAATATTCAGGAGTTTAAATGACCTTAGGGCTTCTCCAAATCCCTATTACCTGAAACAAAGTAGAAATGGAAATAGAGTTAATTTCGGCAATGATCACTTTGGATGAAGCCACAGAGCTTCGAGCTTAAAGAAATGACTACGCAAATTTGTTCCCTTTCCTAAATGTGAATGCTTTTATAATGATCTTGTTCCTCTTCCATTAAGTATTGGTTTCACTTATGTCAGATAGAAAAGTTGCATCTTCAATACATAAGGCTCTCAACCAAAAGGATCCATATCACAGAGGGGAAAGTTTAGAGAAAAGTACAGAGAATGGATCTAGGGGCTAAAACAGAAGGTATCCATCACAGCAATAACATAAATGGACTCTCATTAGCCAAAAGTTAGGAATAATGATCCAGGTACTATAACAAACCACCCTCAATCCAAAGCCATATAATATGGGTTTCGAGGTTGGATCTTGGACCCAATAAGGACAGTAGTAATAATTTGAGGAAGTTGGGGATCCCTGAGTGGCTCAGTGGTTTGGTGCCTGCCTTTGGCCCAGGGCAGGATCCTGGAGTCCCAGGATGGAGTCCTGCGACGGCCTCCCAGCATGGAGCCTGCATCTCTGTCTGCCTGTGTCTCTGCCTCTCTTTCTCTCTCTGTGTCTATCATAAATAAATAAATAAATAAATAAATAAATAAATAAATAAATAATCTTTAAAAAAATTTTAGGAAGTTGGCTGAATGATATACTTCATACTGTATTTTCGAATTTTTTGTAAATCTAAAATTGCTTCTAAATTAAGTTAAAGCAACAATAACAACAACAATGTATTAGTACCTTTCACAGGTCTAAAAGTAGACTGTGCTTCACTAAGTAGTTCTTGCTTGAGAATGTTGGCTGGGACTGAAATCATCTGGAAGCTCAGTTATTTCCTTCTTTGAAAAAACAAAAGGCTGAGGAAATGTCTCTCCATCTCTATTTGGGTACTCTATATACTGTCTCCAGCATGGCAGCTTCAGAGTAGCTAGATTACATATATTGGGGCTCCCAAGGTGCATATTCGAAGAGAAAGAAAATCAGGAGGAAGCTATATTGCTTATTGTGATCTAGATTCAGAAGTCATGTAGACTTCTGCTATAACCTACTGGTTGAGGTCATTACAAAAGTCTGCCTAGGTTCAAAGAGAATAATTTAATCTCTACCAACTCAATGGAGGAATAAGATATCACATAGAAAGTAGAACATAGGGCAGCCCGGTGGCCCAGGGTGTGATCCTAGAGACCCGGGATCGAGTCCCATATCCGGCTCCCTGCTTCTCCTTCTGCCTGTGTCTCTGCCTCTCTGTGTGTGTGTCTCATGAATAAATAAATAAAATATTAAAGAAAAAAGAAAGTAGAACATATGTCCTAGGATCAGCTTTTGTTGGAGTTAAGTCATGTGGGTTGATGGTTAGCATTACTTCCGAACTCTATCTTCAGCAGCATCACATTGATAGTTTGAGATCAGGCATGGTGGTAGTATTTACACCACGAAAACTGACAAAATGCAACAAATGCTATAGCCTCCTCCCGCCCATATATTGTCAGTTGGTTAAACATTTACCACCACAGTACATATATGTGTGTGTGTGTATAATATGTACAATCACCTTTGAAAAATACTATCTGCCTCACAAAACCTTTGATTATAAAGTGGAGGGGATCAGTTTATGAGTGAAGGGTGTCAAATCACCAATAATAACTACACTCTGGTGGTATCACTACCCATGTGGGAAGAAAAAGGTGAACTATGGGGAATTCTGATGGCCTTCAGAATGGAGAACACAGATAAATGGCACCAAGAATTTACTCTCAAAATACATGTTCTTGCTCTGCATAAAAATGTTTGATAGGTCCATCTGACCGCAACAATTGACACTGGAGAAGATTTCACAGGAAACCTTTCATGGATTTGACTTTGGAAACACACAATTGTTTCACATTACAACAAAATAAAATTAAGTTCAAAATGAAATTTCTATCTCTAAAGCAAATTACAAAATAAACTGGGATGCCTGGGTGGCTCAGCCGTTGAGCCCCTGCCTTCGGCCGGGCCGTGATCCTGGGGTCCTGGGATCGAGTCCCACATCAGGATCCCTGCAAGGAACCTGCTTCTCTCTTTGCCTGTGTCTCTGCCTTTCTCTCTCTGTGTTTTTCATGAATAAATAAATAAAATCTTTATAAAAAATAAACTTGTGCAGCTAAATCATAAAGAAAAGTCATATTAACTTTATAATCTAGAAATTTGATGACAGATTTCTAGTGGGTTATATCCAAGAACAGAAAAACAAAACTGTAAAAATGCCTAAAAATCAACCTTGCTGGCTTGTTGATCTTTTTCTTTCAGCCTCCAAAACTGAAAAAGTAATTTCTGTTGTTTAAGTCCCCCAATCTGTGGTATTTTGTTATGGTAGCCCAATTGTCCCCCCACCTACACACATCCCTACAAAAAAATCCACCACTGATTCTAGTCCTAGCTTCAAACTTTTTGATGTCCTTTACTTCACTAATAAGCTTTGCCAAAGGTAGTATGCACTTATTGGTATCTCTTCTTCACTAAGTATCTACTCCAACTCCCAGTGCAATTTAGCATACCTCCCAAAATACCACCAAAATTGATTCTAAATAGTCACTAATGACTTTTTATAATACTAAATCAAAGGAACAAATATCTAGTATCTAACTTTACCTGAATATAATATTTGACACTGTTACATGTATTTTTTTTCCAGTAGCACTATCCTTTCCTTATTCTTTTTTTTTTTAAATTTTATCATTTTGGAATGCTTCCTTTGGTGAATTTTTTTCACCTCTATGCAGAGCTAGAGATAATTTTCCATGAATTTCTCATGTCTTTGCATGTCTTCTGGGCAAAAGCACTGATAGATTTTGTTCATGGCCACCTTTGTGTGGTAGGAAAAAAAAAAAAAAGTCCCCCTAAGGAGTTTCACACTCTAACCCCTAGAATCTATGAGTATATTGTTACATGGCAAACTAGATTTTCCAGATACAATTATGATTAAGACTTTTAAAATAAGGAGTTCATGCTAATCAGCACAGTGTAATCTTGAGCCCTTAAAGCATAGAACTTTCTAGGGCTGGAAGCAAAAGAAGTCAGAGATATCCCAAGTGTGATGAAGATTTTATGTGACAGGGACTTCTGAGTGGCTCAGAGGTTGAGCTCCCCTGCAGGGAGCCTGCTTCTCCCTCTGCCTGTGTCTCTGCCTCGCTCTCTCTCTCTCTCTCTCTCTGTGACTATCATAAATTAAAAAAAAGAAAGAAATTAATTTCACTGAGTAAATACAAAACATAGATGAGACAAATTAATGAATAAAAGGCTTTAAATTTCAATAAATAAACTGAATAATGGGCAACTAAGGAAGAACAACATTACCTGTTTAGTTCATTCATAGGAATATTGTAAAACTTCATAAAAGTATCATATAACAAAATCTTGAAATTACCCCAAACTTCTAATAATATATTTGAAATACACTGTGTATATTACTATCTTATGATCTTGATGATTTAATGATATCTCAAATGTCCAATAAGTATTTATTGTTAAAAAGATATTATTTGTCTCTTAGTTAAGTATAATACAGACAAATTTTCTTATTTTCTTCAAAGGAAATGTTGAAGAGAGAGAAGACACAACGAGGGTATTAACTATATTTTGGTAATGCTTATGTGGATTTGTAGTTCATACTGAAGGAAATAAATGAGACAAAAGTAACTGAAAATTACTTTGGTACTTTACTGTGCATGAAGAGAATAATAGGGAAAAGAATCTAAAACATGAGTCACATAAAGAATGAATATTAAAAAACAATTTGCTCTAGGAAGCTGAATAAATCTTCTGGAAAAAAAAAGTTATGCACTAATGCATAACTAATGTTAAAGAAATATAACAGAGAAAAAAGGCCATGAAAAATTATTCCAAGAAGCGTTGCAAGATAACAATGGATGATTAGATGGTCAATTTTATGTGTCAACTTGACTGAGCTAAGGGATGTCCAGAAATCCTCTAAAACATAATTTCTAGATGTGTCTGTGAGGTGTTTCTGGAAGAGATTAGCATTTAAATTGGTAAACAACATGAACAGACCCAGTGTGGGTAGATACCATCCAATCTGCTGGGGGCAGAAACAACAAAAAGGCAAAGGAAGAGTAGATTTGTCTTTTGACTTAAACTAGGACATCCATTTTCTCTGGCCTTTGGACTTAGCGAGGACCAGGACTCACCAGTGGCCTCCACATTCTTTGGCCTTAGACTCAGACTGAATTATACCACTTCCTGGTTCCCCAACTTGCAGATGGCAGATCAGACAACTTTGCAACCTCCATAATCACATAAGCTGATTCCCATAATAAACTCCTCACATATATTTATATATTTTTTCTTGGTTTTATTTCTCTGAAAAATCATGACAAATACAGTTGATAAGACATACAAAAGTGAGATGAGGGACACATGATTGGCTCAGTGGTTGAGCGCCTGCCTTCAGCTCAGGGCATGATCCTGGAGTTCCAGGATTGAGTACCCTATCTGGCTCCTTTCATGGAGCCTGCTTCTCATGAATAAATAAAATCTTTAAAAAATAATAAAATAAAAATGAGATGAGAAATGATTTGGAGAATTCCAGAAAAGAAATGGAAGGAAGATGCCTTGGGAAATAATTATGTTACAGAAATTAAAAAAAAAAATTGATGTAAGTGAATTCTGAATATTGCTTCAAATTCAAATGTTCTCAATTCTAGATCTTTAAAACAGAAAAGTATAACAGGAAATGAAAAAGATTGTATAGAAAGAGCATTTATATTGATATAGAAACTTTTCATGATATAGTGTTAAGCAAAAAATAATAATTTGCCTCAGATAGTCCTTTAATACGATGTATATTTTATTTTAAAGGTATAAAAAGATATATGGATAAATATGTATATTTCTGTAAACATAAGAGGCTCAACTATGCACAGATAATTTTTGTGTTGACAAGGTTATGAAAATATTAATAGATGTTGTTAATATTGAGAAAACGTTAAGTCACTCCCTATTCTAATGTTACTTCTATAGTGTAGCAGTTCTGGATTCTCTCCATACCATTATACATCCTTTTATTAGGTAAAATCTTTCATAACTGTGAATGTGGAAGAAAAATTCGGTCTATAGACATAGTCCTCGTCTTTTCCTTCTTACCTCTCTAGATTTTGCCAGACTGCAGATATCTCAAGTTCTCAAAGCCTTAGATTATCTGGGGCAGATATTAATGGGTGTTTCCAGTAGCAAGGGGGAAGAAAGAATTTAGGAAAGTGCTTAACTATTTATTGAGTAGTAAAATCTATAAAAATCAGATAATATTCATTCTTTGCCTTAGGCAAAATTAAAAGAATAAATTATTTTTTATGATGAATCCTACGTTAGTTTTTGCTTTTTTTAAAGAAGTAATTCAAATAACTGAATGACAATGTTATGAAAATCTAATTCCTGAACACTTATAGGAGTGACAAAAGGTTTCCCACTTATTAACACTGTACCATGAAAAATGAGTGAAAAATAAAGTGAAAAATATGATTACAGAAAGAACACTATCCCATTTAGCATTGAATAACATCTATTTACAGATAATAACTAATTAAAATAATTAATAAAAATATTTGCCCAGCAGAAATGCACTTCCAGTAAAAGTTTAATTCATATTATGTGCTTGATGAATTACTTACTAACAATTTTAATATTTATTTATTTTTATTTATTTATGATAGACAGAGAGAGGCAGAGACACAGGAGGAGGGAGAAGCAGGCTCCATGCCAGAAGCCCCACCCGGGACTCGATCCCAGGACTTCAGGATCAAGCCCTGGGTGGAAGGCAGGGGCTAAACTGCTGAGCCACCAGGGATCCCCTTTACTAACAATTTTAATGATTCATTTGTAACTAAAAAAATTAACACTAAGAACCTTATAGGCAGAAAAGTTCTTAAAATTTTTTCAATTTTTAATCCATAGTTTCATAGAAAGGTATAAGGAAATTAACATAACAACACAAGGTATAGGGGCAGCCCAGGTGGCTCAGCAGTTTAGCGCCGCCTGCAGCCCAGGGCCTGATCCTGGAGACCCAGGATCGAGTCCCACGTCCAGCTCCCTGCATGGAGCCTGCTTCTCCCTCTGCCTGTGTCTCTGCCTCTCTCTCTCTCTCTCTCTCTCTCTATCTCTCATGAATTAATAAATAAAATCTTTAAAAATAATAGTAATAAAAATTAAAATTAAAAAAAGAAGAAAAATAAAAAAAATAGACTACAGGGGATCCCTGGGTGGCTCAGTGGTTTGGCGCCTGTCTTTTTATACCTTTAAAATAAAATATACATCGTATTAAAGGACTATCTGAGCAAATAATTTATAATTTATTATTTATTTAACAAATAAATAAATCTTAAAAAATAAACTACAAAGTATAGCATTATACTATGATAAAAAATTTTCATTACACTTGTATAAAAGTATACATGTATTTTTTGGTAAAGTAAAATCTCCACAGTTAAGGATGAGCTTTTTGATATAGTTTAAAAATATTTATTGCCAAGTATCAAGTTATATTAAAAGGGTAATAATTTTATTTTTAAATATTTACATTTATATATATTAAAATGACACTTTATATTTAAATTTATGTAAAAATGCTAGAAATAAATGAAAAATATGAAAGAGTGTTTGCTGTTTCAAATTACTTTATTGGGGTCATAAATCTAAAGGCATTTCTATTTTATAGGTGAGGGTTGTAAAAATAGGCTAAGTAGCTATTAACTGAAAATATAAAATCAAATCAATAGACAGTGGTTTAAAGGCAAATGTATTTATTTTAACTATACTACATCTTTTATTACCATATCTAAAGTGATGAAAATATATGGATGATTAGAGGCACCTAAAATTATATATTTGCATATGCTGTCTGATTTCTGAAATTTATGACTATCATGAATCACCAGACATCACCATATTTCAGCTTACATTGTACGTAACCACTTTATTACATGGTATAGAGTCAGAAGCTTCCTTCTATATCATTTTTCTGGGGGAAAACTAATGTTCAAGATGAAAAGTTATTCACTTCTTTATTGAACCATTCACTCTTGATGTATCCAAATTAGACTCTAAGACTGAAAGATTCTAGTCCACTCTTGCATCAATTACGTTAAGGAACACTTTATAGGGAATAAAACTAATCACATTACAAAAGTTGACAGCATTTCCTTTAATTACTCTTGGACACCTTAAAATTTTTGTCATATTTCCCTATTAGCAATCAATATATTAAAAGAATTAGAAAAACAAAAAGAAAGCTAAATCTTAAAAAAAATGTATTTTTGAGAGCAGCCAGCTAAGTAAAAAAAGAAACTGATAAGATTTAATGGATATGGCACTGGAGAGGTCATTTGTCAAAGCAGATGTTCTGTGTAGCAGTACAGGGAACATTAGCCATGGATTGGTGAAAATAGACACCAAATTCAAATAACTGAGGAGAGAGGAAGCAGAAAGTAAATGTCGGCAACTCTCTCAAGAATCTTGACAAGTGTATTCTATAATGATGAAAAAGATGAGCTTTAGCATTAAGACACCAGGGTTTGAATCTTGATTCTGACAATAGCTGAGCAATTTGGAGTAAGTCACACAATTCTTGACTTTCAGAATCCTCAGATGTCAGTTGAGGGTGAGGATCTCTACCTCAGGGGTTATTCTAAGTATTACAGGAAATCATTTTTAAAAAGTATTTAGGGATCCCTGGGTGGCGCAGCAGTTTGGCGCCTGCCTTTGGCCCAGGGCACGATCCTGGAGACCCGGGATCGAATCCCACATCGGGCTCCCGGTGCATGGAGCCTGCTTCTCCATCTGCCTGTGTCTCTGCCTCTATCTCTCTGTGACTATCATAAATAAATTAAAAAATTAAAAAAAATTAAAAAATAAATAAATAAAATAAAAAGTATTTAACATACTGTTTGTCACGTGGTAAGTGCATAATACACGGAATATATACAATAGTAAATAAATAAATATATTATGAGGGAATACATAATTTAGGGGTATATTTTACACAATTTTAACTATAAAATGTGGCTAAAGGTAATCCATATGTTTATTGGAAAAACCCATTTATATTGGAATGATTGAGAGCATTGTAGTTCAATGTTTACATTTATAAGGATTAAAAAAAAAAAAACAATGAAGCTTTTAATTCCAGGTGGGGAACCCAAACAGAAATTCCTCATTTAATAGAAGGTAACATATGAGTTTTTATTTTCCAATTGCAAACTAAATATTTGAAATATTAAAAAGTGCTAAAAATTGGATCAACGTAAATAACTCTTCAATTATCTCTAGATCTATGAGGGTTTTAACAGAAATTATGACTGCCAGAAAAAATCCTTAAAAACTCTCAGCTTCTACTGCCTTTCATTTTCAGTTATTTCAGAAGCATGATAGATTTTAATTTTATGTAAAAATTCAGTAATAAAATTAGGACCAATTCTTTTTTTTTAATTTTTATTTATTTATGATAGTCAAAGAGAGAGAGAGAGAGGCAGAGACACAGGCAGAGGGAGAAGCAGGCTCCATGCACCGCGAGCCCGATGTGGGATTCGATCCCGGGTCTCCAGGATCGCACCCTGGGCCAAAGGCAGGCGCCAAACCGCTGCACCACCCAGGGATCCCCAGGACCAATTCTTAAAAGTGTCTTTGCCATACATTTATTCACATGCTTGTCTGATTTTTTTTTTTACTTGTTGTAAATCACAGAAAATATCTGAAATCATTAAGATAGTGTCAAGTCACGCAAAATGTAATTAGTCTTTTCATTTTTAACGATCTGGTTGATATACAAAAAAAGTTTAAGTATATTCATAATTTTGACTCTGATTTGGAACAAAGTCTTTTGTTTTCAATTTATTTTTCAAATTAATATAATTAAAAAATACTGGTCTTTGGTATCATCAAGTGTATAAACTGTAATTTGTTTAAAAATAAAGCTTACTCTTTAATTAAAAATACTATTAGATATCAAAACAATCGAGGTCAGAAGTATTTTAACCTGATTCATACATAAATCATTTCCTCAAAACCTGTAAGAAATTGATAAGAATCCAAACCTTGAAAACCATAGTAGGCATAGTTTGTAAGAAATCTTACCTTCCGGATGCCTGGGTGGCTCAGTGGTGGAGCTTCTGCCTTCAGCTCAGGGCCTGATCCTGGGGTCCGGAATGGAGTCACACATTGGGCTCCCTGCATGGAGCCTACTTCTCCCTCTGCCTGTGTCTCTCATGAATACATAAATAAAAATCTTAAAAAAAAAGAGAGAAATCTTCAAGGAAATAAAATGCATGGTTTAAAAATAGTTTTATAAATAATTGAGTGTGGAATATTGATATGTGGAAAAAAAACTTGTTAATCTTAAATAATCAAGTTGGATTTAGTATTGTTAATTGCATGCATTTAGTAATATTTAAATGATAGATTGATAAATAGGTGATAGGTATCTTAATTGCTTGATACTTCTTAGGATTAAATCTCGATTATTGAGTATTTTGGCAGAATTAGTAGCAATGAACTCTGATAAATCTCAGGGAAAACATAATAAAATGAATGATTTACAAGGAAAATTTAGTTTATTGTTAAATATTTGTTTTTCCCTTTCATTGGAAAACTCTCTTTTATTTCCATTTCATTCCCTTTTACATATGGACTTTATTAGCTGACCCATATTAAAGAATATTATATTATTTCTTCCAATAAAATCATAACAGTATAGATGATAACATTTCTGGGTATAATTCAACATGTTGCAGAATAAATTCTTGTTATTCAATACTCCTACTATTTTATACAAAAAAAAAATACATCTTATTTCAACATCATCAAAATGATTAGTTTCCTAAATTCATGCAATCTCAATTTACACACATATGTAATATGTTTATTATATAATAACACAGCACATATATATGATATCAGTAGTAGTTTAAGAAAGTAAGCGAGAAGGATGCCTGGGTTGCTCAGTGGTTAGGCGCCTGCCTTTGGCCTAGGGCATGGTCCTGGAGTCCTGGGATGGAGTCCCATATCAGGATTCCTGCAGGAAGCTTGCTTCTCCCTCTGCCTGTGTCTCTACCTCTCTCTCTGTGTCTCTCATGAATAAATAAATTAAATCTTAAAATTGAAGGAAGAAAAGTAAGTACACATTTAAAAAATCTACCTATGTCTTATGTTAAAACCACATGGATATTAAAAAAAAATGACGGGCAATTTTGTTTACATTCATAAAGTCAATAGGAATCTGTACTAGGGCTTTTTACTCTCGATTTTGGTCAGTAATAGGTGCAATCTTTATCATTGTAGTTTAAAAATCACTACAGTAAAAGAAATCTATATTTTTAAACTTTCTTCGTATTATACTTACAACCATTAATGAGGTCATGAAGGCATTACTTTGGAAATTTCTTTATGGGGCATTACTGGGGCAATTCTATATTTTATCCTTTTAATCTACTGAATGGTCTAGCTATATAAAAAGATAAGAACTGGGGCACCTGGGTGACTCCGGTATGGGCCTTCAGCTCAGATCATGATCTCAGGGTCCTGGGATTGAGTCCTGCATCAGTCTCTCTGCTCAGTGGGCACCCTGCTTCTCCCCCTGCCCCTACCCCTGCTCATGCTTTCTCTCTCAACTAAATAAATCTTTTTAAAAAATATGAGAATTTCTCTATTATATTTTACTAAGTAAGGGTGGGATCACGAATGTATTAAAATCAAGGATGAAGTGAAACTGTTAAGCACATAACTGAGAGAAGAATCACCAAACATTATAAAATGTCTAAAATAGATACAAATTGAAAAGGGAATATAAAATAGAGGATGTGTAAATTTTACCTACATTCATATCACACATTTATAATTTTGTTAGACAAGCTATATTAGGCAAGTTGCTGTGTGGAATATTAGTAATGAGTTCAACTTAATTAGAAAAATAATTAATGGATGGATGAACATAAATTAGTGCTGAAAATAAAGAAACAAACAAAAATTCACAAAATATATATCCAAATGAAAATAGACAGAATATATGTATTTCTTTTTTTAAAAAGACTTATTTAGAGAGAGAAAGAGAACAGGGGGACGGCAAAAGAAGAGGGGAAGAGGGAGACTCACCAGCAGATTCCTGCTTAGTGAGGAGCCCAACACAGTGCTTGATCCTGAGATTATTACCTGATCTGAAATCAAAGTCATATGCCTAACCGAGAGAACCACCAAGGCACTCCTAGAATTTATTTATTTCAAACGCCGAATAAAGGCCCAATAAAATCACATATGTCTATTTTTGCATATATAATTTACATATGTATACATTCATACACATAAGGTACATGTATATGTAAATACAAAAGAATTATATTCTTACATAATTCTGTGTGGGAATTGTGTATAGAACATAAACAATGCTTAACATTTTGAAAAATAAATTTTTATTTTAGAATAGTACCTTATACAAAATAATTAAGAGATTTACAGAAAGTCCATGGTAGAAAATGACATGAAATTTTATGAGTGTTTTCTCAACCTCTACATTGTAAAAAAAAAAAAAAAAAGTCCCTAATGTTGAAAAATTGGTCAGATTGGACATTTTCCCTTTCTCTAAAATTAAATGGCATGACCAAGAGTCCTTAGAAGTTACTTGAATTCTCCTTAATAATTTGAAGATTCCACCTTATTTCAAGGAAGTTATTTTATGATAGAGGAACTTTATTCTAATTGAATTATTAGATAAGAGATATACATCATGTAGTGTGCACTATATATTATAATATGAACAAACATACCATTAAGGCAAAAAATAATATTTCAATACCAAATTTTTTGATTGCTAAATAAAAATTTTAAGTACAGAAATTACAAGCAGTGATCTAATAACATAAAGCAATGCTGAGAGGAAAAGCAAAAGTATTCTTTTCTTCAACAGCCATTTGATATGCAGTTTTTTGTTGTAGTCTAATCAGATAAATCTAACAATGAAAAATTGTCCTTTAAATTTATAGGTATTTGTACTTTAATCTTTCAGAATTGAATGGTCTCATAGTGCTGATATAATCCTAAAAGAAATTGGAAGATATTTAAGACTCATTAATCTGATTCAATATGTATAATTTGATTTTTCAAGGTACGTCAAATGAAAAGGGTGTTTTCTCCATGGTAGCTCAAATGTTTCCAGTACTACTATCTGAATGCCAAAACACAAAATATGAGATATGATGGATTCTTCAATTTTGTATTTCTAAAGTAAAAAGGCCTGTGGCTTGAGCAAAAAAAAAAAAAATCAGCACTCTGGAGTCATTTTAAAATGCTACCTTTTTATTCCCTATTATTCATATTCCCCAAGGGAATATAAAGGAAGGGAAAAGAAATGTTGGGAAATATCAGGAAGGGAGACGGAACATAAAGACTCCTAACTCGGGGAAACGAACTAGGGGTGGTGGAAGGGGAGGAGGGCGGGTGTTGGAGGGGAATGGGTGACGGGCACTGAGGTGGACACTTGACGGGATGAGCACTGGGTGTTTTTCTGTATGTTGGTAAATTGAACACCAATAAAAGTTAATTAAAAAAAAATGCTACCTTTTTTGGTATATATTTTATTTATTAGAATATTCTCCTTACCTTGTAGATGATGACTTGAGGAAAAAAATGAAAAACTTTCTGTAACCACAATATTATATTTACTCATCAATTGAAATTCCTTATTTGAAAATACAATATTAATCATTTATTTCCTAGATTCTCCAAGTCTTGTATTCGATATACTATAGTTTTCTTCTGCATTATTTTTCCTGTTAGGCAATTATTATCCTAGCTCATTCAAATAACCGGTCAACAAATTTCTTCAAATCCCAAACATATATATTTTTTAAAGATTTTATTTATTTATTCATGAGAGACACAGAAAGAGAGAGAGGCAGAGACACAGGCAGTGGGAGAAGCAGGCTCCATGCAGGGAGCCCGATGCAAGACTCGATCCCAGGTCTTCAGGATCACACCCTGGGCTGAAGGCAGGTGCTAAACCCACTGAGCCACCCAGGGATCCCCCCAAATCATATTTTTACCAAATAATACTAAAGTCAATTTTTATCAAATTTTATATGTAAAAATGTGTAGTTCATTTTATTTTATTTTTTTTTGTAGTTCATTTTAATATACATAATTGCCTACTTAGTTGTTTCATATATACTTTGAAATTAAGGTAGAAAGTAGTTTAATTTAGTTAATTTAAGGAAATGAGTTCAAATTTAATTCTGAGACAATTAAGAAAAAGAAAGAGATATAGAAATTATTTTCTCCTGCCTATAGTCAGTTATATTTTTTTAAATGTTGATGTTTAAAAAAATTGCAAAGCATAATTTTCAGTGAGTTTGGGTTAGGTTATGCATGCTAAGAAAACCAACTTGTAAATCTTAATTACTTGAAGCAACAAAATTGAATTCTCATTCTTATTAAATATATGCTATGTGTATTTTATCACCCAGGCTCTCCTTCCATGTCTCCTCCATCTGAGATCCAGGCTTACTAACACAGAGGCCAGTATGTGGAAGTTGCAGTTTTCCATGGTGGATGGGAAAGAGAGAGGAGAGGGGGAGAGAGATTTGCAAACCAGTCACTGGCTCTTAAAATTTCAGCCTTTCCACTAACATCTTATTAAACTGGTGCTTTTAAGCATATGTTCCTTGGACCAGCAATAGTAATATCATCTAAGAATTTGTTAGAAATTTGTACCAGAACAGGGATGGTGGGTAGTCCTATTTTTGTAGCTTCTTAGTGACCAGAATTTTCAATGATATTATGCTCTGCCAAAACCTAATATATATTAGAATTATAATTTTACATTTCTAATTTGAATTCCTCATCATAAAATTTTGAAGGAAACATTTAGACAAGTCTCTGACAAATATACTTTAATAGCCTAGGCTAGAAAACCAAAATCAAAATAAAAGTGAATATAAAGAAGAATCTCTATGAGGAGAATTTTAAGAGAAGCTGTAAATAATTCTCTAGCTCTATCCTTAGTTCATATTTTTTATTGAGACCTTCTAAATACTTTGAATTTCTAGACATGATATTTGAACAAAAAAATTTAGAATTCTCTTCTAATGTGACAATTCTTCATTTAGTTTAAGGACAAATCTTTAAGGCAGAATGAATGAAACTTTATTTCATTTTGGAAAATAGATCTAGAATTTAAATTCATGTCTGTTAATATATGGCTTACTTTTATCTGATTACATTTTAGAGAATACTTAAATGGGCTCATTAAGTTCTTTGAAATATTTAAGTTTCCAAAGTGTGACTGTGTGTGCATGAGAGAGAAGAAGAAGCAAACTTATTTTTCCCTAGTATTACTTAGGGTGTTTACATTTCAGTGATTTATGCTTAAATTCAGACCAGCACACCATCCAACTTCTACCAAAAAAAAAAAAAAAAAAATCTGGGCATAACCTAATCAACCTACAAAGTACTGTTTTGTTTGAATTTCTGTTTCAGTCCCTCCAAATACACAAATAACTGATTTCTTCTGTTTGTTCATACCTGCTAATATTCATGTCTTGACTACTGCAGATATATAAGTGGTAGGCATTCAATTTCAGTGTAACATTTTAGTAAAACGTTTGCAAGTTTGCTCTGTCTTTGCAAAAGGGCATTTACACAATACTTTGAGTATTTTTTTAAGTAATAGTGTTCTATTTGAAATTAATGATTAATGCTTATACAATAGGCTAAATATCATCACTCATATCAGAAGATTTATGTCCATAAAACTCTAATCAGGAAGATAATTTCATATATATTCACCCAGAAGCATGTCTGCTTCTATATGCACTGTTCTGATTTATCCAACTGCTGTTTTGCTGGAGGATGAATTTTCCCAAAAGAAAATCGTCATTACTGATAACTTTTACTCTTAAGAATTGTGGTATTGTCTTTTCTAATTCTTACCTTCCCAAAACTAGGCTTGTTAAATATTGGTGATGTCTGCTTGTTTGAAAATAATGATAAACATGAGGATGTCCAGTTAAATATTCTCTTTTATTTTGAAGATTTTATTGTTATTTATTCATGAGAGACACAGGGAGAGAAGCAAAGATATAGGCAAGAGGAGAAGCAGACTTCCTAGGTGGAGCCCAATGCTGGATTGGATCCCAGGAACCCCAGGACCCCAGGATCATGCCCTGAGCCAAAGGGAGACACTCAACCACTGAGTGATTCAGGCATCCCTAAATATTCTCCTCAAACAAGTACATATTGCAACTTTTGATCTAGAACTGGGTTTTTACTCCATTTCCTACACCTACTATTTGAATTAACTGGTTTTAACACACTTTCCAAGGCCCAGCTTTTTTTTTTTTTCTATGAAGTAGGGATAATAATACACATTGCTTAGGAATTTGTGAAGATTGCTTGAATAAAAAATCTTTCTACTTGCTTTTATCATGCCTAATGATTCTTGGTTTTTCACAGAGTTGTAGCTGCTTTTGGCTTTATTTTGTTTTTCCTTTTATGGTGGGTTTACTGTTTTTTGTTTTTGTTTTTCTTTCTTTTTTTTTGTCTTTCTTATGAGTGCCTAGCTTATTTAAATTCATCTTTTTATATTTTATTTATGTAATATTTATATTTATCTCTAAGTACCACTACTGCATTAGAGGCATGCTACACATTTAGGCATTTATTATTTTCTTTATTATTCAGTTCTACACATTTTACTATTCCCGTTAAGATGTTTTATGTCATAAATTATTTATCTTGTGGTTGGAAGTCTCCAAAATAAAATCTGGTTTTCTTTTTTGTTATTATTTTAAAAGTTTATTGAATTGCGTTCAGAGAAATATTTTGTATGATACAGTCTGTTGTAATTCCTGGTAAATTATTTTTCTTTAGACTATTACTTGGTGACTTAAAAAATAATTCCCCTCATGTACTTAAATTAACTAAAACTTCTTTAACACCTGGAAGTGGGAATGACTAAATGCCCACTTGATCAAATATGTTGAATATTTTGGTCAAATCTTCTATATACAATAGTACCAGACATCAAGACTGACAATAGAGGTATGGGAATAAAAACAGGATGGGATAGCATTGATATAAGGGAATATAATCCTACCAATGGAATTAGACTACAGAAATTGATCTAAGAGAGCCTGTATTATGAAAATAACAATACCATTTAAAAAGGTTGTGAATAGTATTTTCAATAAATGGAACTGTGCCATTTGGTTAGTCATGCAAAAATATACACACGCATTCACAAACACACACATTTTGACCTCTGAATCACAACGTAGAAAGAAAATAGATTCTAAATGGACTGTAGATCTAATTGTGAAAAGGCAAAATAATAAATAATAAGGCTTTTACATGTTATAATAATCAGTTTTGAATAAGTTTTTTCAAATAGGAAACAAAAGGGTTAAGCTTAAAGGAAAAATAAAGTGAACTATATTCAAATTAAGTTCTATTCATCAAAAGACACTTTTAAGTACATAATTTAGAGGGAAAGATCTTGTATGAAGAATTTCTGAAGAACCCATAGAAGTTAAGGAAAAAAATTACATTTATTAGTAGAAAAAGAGGAAAAAATTTGAACAGACACGTCACAAAATGGGACATCCAAATGGGCAATGCCCTATTTATATGTGTAAAGGTGCTCTAATTCCTTAGTGATCATAGGAATGAAGATTGAATTTGATGACAAAATTAAACCATAAAGCAAAATGCTAATGTTGGCAAAGATATGGACACACAATAACATTTTCAATATACATGGTCCTTGTGAGAAAACAACTCTGGGAACTACACAAATATTCATCAAGTTTGGAATGGATAAATAATTATAATCTATTTAAGCAATGTAATGTTGTAAAAGCAATAAAAACAAATGAGCCGCCAGTACTTGCAAAAATATTGATGGATCTTACAAGTATAATTTTGAGCCAAAGAAGCCAGAGACAAAAGATAAATAAAAACACATACTTATGATGCTATTTATATACAGAAAAAAAAAAAACAAGCAAAACTTACCTATACTCATAAAAATCAAGATACTGGTCACTACTGGAGGGGAGGTTGTGATATAAGGAGTCCTCTTCAGATGCAGATATTCAACCCCTTGATTCAGGTAATGTTTGCAAAAGTGAATTTGATTTGTATGAAAATTTATTAAGCTGCTTCCTTGTGAAAATTAAAGTTTTCTGGTGCATTTTATACTTTATGAACTATATCATTAACATATTCTATCTTGCCAATTGACATGTTAGTTGATGAGGGTAGTGTTGTGCTCCTACTCTGTTTATGAACTTGCCAATTTCTCCCTTTGATTACAGTATATTAATTTATATACATTTAAGGTTACTTTGCATTTCATATACGCAATGTAAATGTTATTTTATCTTGGTAATAAAAGGATTAGATTTACTACAACATTGTTTCTTTACTTTTTCCTGAGATACATTCTTACATTCTTATTTTATTCTATTATTTAAAAAATATTTTTAAAGTATTCCCTATAGAAAGCAAGTACCCTGTTGGTATGGCTTTGCTTTTTTTTTTTTCAACTCAACTAGAATATTTTTTTTCTTTTTTAGCTGATTTTAATATATATATATATATATATATATATATATATATATATATATATATATACTGCCACTACAGACTTCCTTGATTTTATCTTAAACACCCTAATATATAAAACTTGTTTTCTTTTCTTGTGCTTTACTGCCTTCACAAAATGTGCTAAAGATAATATTTCTACATTCCATGTTCCCTTTTATTACTTAGATGTTCTATACTACTTTATATCTCTTTAGTATTATATAAGTTTGGTTACAATCTGAAGAGAGAAAACAATATAATTTAATAGAAAAATTTTAATGTAAGTAATCATAGCAGGAGTCTCAAATTAGAAAGATTGGCTAGTAGAAAGTAAATAAAACTCTTAAAGAATATAGGAATACCAGATAATCATGTCACATCATACACAATACATTCTAATATATTGCTACACGCATACATTATGATATACCACTAAGCTTAAGGCTGAGATGAGGTGTTCAAGGATGAGGTTCCACTCTACTTTTACTGATGCACAATCCTCAGTGGAAGGCAGAGACGTTGGTGTGGCACCACATTGCTGAAATTTGCTCTAAACCATCCTTTTGTAACTTGTCAGAAATCTGTCCTCAAAGCAGAGAAAGATATTTATGGGAAGGGTTTCACTGAGTATACCATCTGGCATGGGTTGAATTGTGTCCTCCAAGAAGAAGGAATTACTTCAATAGATGCCAGAGGGAATATGGCCATGTTGGCATTTTGTTTCAACTCCTAGCCTCCAGATCTGTGAAATTTCTGTTGTTTTATGCCATTCCAATTTGTGGTACTTTTTTACAGAGATGCTGGGAAACTAATAGGAAACACCCAAATTAGGGTGACGGGGGTCGGTGATGGCCATGGAATACTGCTGCCCATGCAGGAGACAGTAGAAGCCATTCATGCAAGAGCAGAAATCACTCTGCACTACAAGTGCCTTTTAAGGAAAGGCTTGTAACCGGAAAGCAAAGCCATTCTCTTAAACAATTCAAGGAACTTAGAGTGTTTTAACATGAAGTCTCCCCATTTAATGGTCTGTGTTATTTTCTCACAGATTAATCCCTTTGCTTTTTTTAATTATTTAAATTCAATTTGCCAACATATTGTATTAACAACCAGTGTTCATTTGCTTTTATAATAGCCTATTCAAAATTGTCATCCCATTTTTAAAATAAGTCAAGGCTTATTTGATATACCTGTATATTTGCAAGTATCTTTTCTCACCACTGATCATTTTTTATAATGGTTTATTTTAAAAACTAAAAATAACAAAAAAATATGATGCATAAACAATTTTCCTGGTACTTGATCTACAATCCAAATAATATCCTTCATGAACAACAATACACAAACTCTTAACAGAATATTCATGGAAAAAGCTAGCAATATCTAATAATAATAATAATAATAATAATAATAATAATAATAATAATAATATATTCTAACCAAGAGGAATGCAAGATAAAGGATAATAAAAATTCATTTAATGAGTCATTTTGAAAGCATAAAGGAGATAAAGCAACATTTGACAAAATATAACATTCATTCAGATAAAACCGTCAGAAGGCTTGAAACAGAAGGGAATTTCCACAATCTCATAAGGGGCAGCTACAAAGAAATTGAAGCTAACATCACAATAAATACGAAAGACTAAAAACTCTCCCCCTAAGATTGAGAAGCTAGTTTCTCTTCTCATCAATTCTATTCAGCATTGTACTAAATTACCTGGCTGGAAAAAGGCAATAAGAAAAGAAAAATATGAAGATTAGAAATGAAGAAATAAAACTTTTATTATTTTTAAATGACATCACCTTGAATGTGGAAAGTCCTAAGATCCTACAAAAAATATAACCAGTATGTGAATTAAGCAACATCATAAGATACATAATAAGTATATGAAAACCAACTGTATTTAAGTGTATTACTAGCAATAAAAAAAATGAAATGAAAAGTAATTAAGTCAACAATAGCATGACAAAAATATATATAGGAACAAATGACATACAATATCAATAAAGTATATAAAATGTTACTGACAGAAAAAAAGACCTAAAAATGGACAGATATATCATACTTATGATATAAAAGTACTTGTTATTACTATTATCTGGAAATTATCTTAAAATTGATTTATAGAATCAATGCAACCTCCATTAAAATGGAATTCAACACAGCAGTAAAAAGAAAGGGACACTGATAAACACAGTAACTTAGATAGATCACAAAAATATCATTCTAAATGAGAGAAGCCAAACACAAAATCTATCATATTATATGACTTAATTTATATCTAATTTATAGAAAAGGCAAAACTATAGAGATAGAAAAAAGATCTTTTATTTCCTGGAACTGTGGTTGGAATATTGTTTAACTTTGGAGGTCACAAAGGTAACAGTGGATTGAGGTAAAAGTTTTAAAACTGGTTTGTGGTAATGATTGCACAATTGTATAAATTTAATAAACTCATAAACTATACACTAAATTAAGGAAGTGTATGATATGTAAATTACATTTCAAAAATTACTATTAAAATAGAGTTCCATCTGTCATTGTTTACTTTTTATAGTTTTACCACAAAATTTTGCATGCCGAAAAAATATATTTATTTATTTTTGTCTCAAACTTTATGAACTTATAGATTCAGGCTAAAATAGATTCATCTGTGACTCATGTTTTTCACTGAAGTATTTATTTTTTAACTATATATACAACTCATCCATGTTCATTGTTTTATAATATTATATTGCAAAAATACACAAAACAAATTAATGCATTCAAATGCTCATGGATATTTGAGCTATTTGTAATATTTTACTGTCACAAATAATGCTACAATGAACAATATTTTTGGTTGCCAGGTGCATTTCTGCCAAACACCTACTAGAGTATATATGGAGTAGTAGGATTTCTAGATTTTAGGGTATGTTTGTTCTCAATGTTATTAGAAAATAGAAGAATAGTTTTAAAAATTCCCATCACCAGACTTGTATAAATGCATTGTTCTTCCAGTTCCTTAACCACTTGTGGTATTATCATACTTTTAGATTTTGTGAACTGGTATGTGTTCATAAATAGGTATAAAATTACAGTTTAATTTATGTGTTCTAGGTGACTAATAAAATTAAACATATTTCAAATACTTGTCATCAATATTCCATCTTTGTTTTTTTTAAGATTTTATTTATTTATTCATGAGAGGCACAGAGAGACCTCTATTTTATGGTACTATTTGCCTATTCTTATATGAGTAACATATTATCTTAGTAACTATATTTTCATAATCCTTACCTATTTTTGCTTAGGTACATTCTCTCACATCTTCTTCAGGAGCCCCTTGCTATTCTTGGAATTTGCTTTCTGCAACTTTTAAATACAGTATGTCAATGCAGTATGTTTCTCTGAGACAAACAAACAAAAACTAGATGGGTTTTAGAGTGGATATGGACTAAATCTATATTTTGGTAAGAATGTGAAGAAAGGAACGTCTTACACTGTTGGTAGGAGTAAACTGGAGGAGCCAATCTGGAAAATACTACGGAAGTTGCCTACAAAGTTAAAAATAGAGCTACCCTTTGACTCAGCTATTGCATCACTAGATATTTACTCAAGGATACAAATATACTGATTCAGAAGGGCATATGCGGGGATCCCTGGGTGGCTCAGCGGTTTAGCGCCTGCTTTTGGCCCAGGGCGTGATCCTGGAGCCCCGGGATCGAATCCCACGTTGGGCTCCCGGTGCATGGAGCCTGCTTCTCCCTCTGCCTGTGTCTCTGCCTCCTCTGTCTCTCTGTCTATCATAAATAAATAAATCTTAAAACCAAACAAAACAAAAGGGCATATGCACCCTGATGTCTATAGCAGCACTATCAACCATAGCTAAAATATGGAAAGAGCCCAATATCCATTGACTGATACACACACACACACACACGCCCTCTTATTAATTCATATATAAATATATAATGGAATATTACTCAGCCATCAAAAGGAATGAAATCTTGCCATTTGCAGAGGCATGGATGGAGCTAGAGTGTATTATGCTAAGCAAAAGTAGTCAGAGAAAGACAAGTATCATATGATTTCACTCATATGTGGAATTTAAGAAAGAAAATAGATGAACAACTGTTTTGGTTTTTTTCGTGTTTTACTGATTCAAAGTTTAATGTATCCATAGCTTTGCCTGTTCCAAATGTCATATAGTTGGAATCATACAATAAGGTAGTCTTTTCAGGAGTGAAATAATTTTTTCTTCTTATCCATTGTTTTGACATTGCTCCTTTGTCAAAGATCAGTTGCCTTTTTTTTTTAATATGGTCTATTTTTTGGCTCTATTCTATTCCAGTGATCCATTTGTCTACTCTTCATCAATAGCACACTGTCCTGATTACTATAGCTTTATAATAGATCTTGAAATCAAGTACTGTCAGATCTCTGCAATGATTCTTTTATTCATTTCCTTTTGTCAAATCCTGTTTCTGTATCCCCATTCAATTCCACAGAGAGCTCTGAGAGTAATTAATTTTAAAAATAAATGAAATAACTTCTTTACCAAACTCTTTCAATAAGTCTCATTTCTTTTCTGATAAAATAAAAAATTAACACAATAATCTAAAGGTCCTTTACTGTCTGATACCTGTCTTCATCTCTAGCCTTCTAGTCGTTATACCCTGTGCTCACAATCACTTTGATTTCATTAAATTTCTGGAATATACCATGATCTTTTTCCCTCTCTGTGTCTTCACAGTCTTTTGACATTCTTTATCTTTTTTTGCCTCTATCATTATCTTGACAGCCCCCTGCTCATTTTAATTCAAGTTATTTGAGCAAAGAGGATCTTCTGGACATATAATTTCTCAATTATTATGTAATATGAATATATTTGTTAAAGTATTTCTTCTAATCTCCAACATCACTGAGGTCAGTGACCATGTTCATTCAACTCAGAAGTATGTGCATGACGAAATACATATGATCATTTAAAAATGTAATTTAATAAATAAATACATCATAAGTTTAAAACAATTTAAAAAGGAAAATCAGGAAAATATAGAATGAACACTCTAACTTTCCAAGACTCTTCAATGATTTGGGAACTGCAATGGCATCCACTGGTATCCTGCCTTCTGAACTTCCATCTTTTCTTAATAAAATAGTCACATTGATCATGATAAAATATAAGTTACTTTGTTCAAAATCCTCCAGTGTTTTCCATCTCACTCAGAGTAAAAGCCAAGGATGGTACAATATGGTTATTAGTTAGTTACTTCTGCTCTCACTCATCTAATCATCATTCCAAACCAACAACATAACATCTCTGCCAGTCTTCAAACACAAAAGTTACACTCCCATTTCAGAACTTTGCCATTTGATTTTTCTCTGGCCTAGAATGCCACAAATATCTGCTGTTTGTTCCTTCGTGAACATCTATTCACTACTCAAATGGTGACCTCCTCAGTACTACCTCTCTTTGCCACATGATCTAATAATACAATCCTGATCTCACAACTCATTTAGATGTGAACTTTTGAAATCTGTCTCTGGATTCTCAGGGGTGTGTCTGCACATGTGGACATACAAGCTTTTTATTCTAGATCAGTGTTACAAGTCATGAATTTATCCCATATGACTCAATATGAAGAATAAAATGTGTACTTGTAGTTCATATTTTGGCTAAAATGTCATGTTAAAAAAACAGAAAAATACTAAAAGTTTAATAATAAATTAAAAATTTCTTATTTCAATGAATTGGTAAAAAATGTGGAAAGGTATAAAGGGACTATTGATAAAGAGGTGGTCTCATTTTCCAAATATTCTTACATTTAAATTCAGCTTAGTCAGTGGCATAATTAATATTGTAAATCTTGAGATACATATTAGTATTGACAAATAACTATGTTTTAGAATATGTTTTCAGTTTTGACTGAAGGCAAAGGAAATCACTCTATGACCTAAGAATCCTTTCCCATCAGTATAATTCTACGTAGTAGCATTCTTTATAGAACATGCAAAAAATTAAGCAAGAGATTAGCAGCAAAACCCAGCATAAGTGGATTAGCCATTTGAGCAGTCTTGAAGGTAATCCCTTTTATTTGGGAGAAAAACATACTAAATGGAGAATGTATACATCTGTGGTATTATGCTTTATTAACAAAAGGATTAATTGAAAATGACAATAGATTTAAATGCTTTCTCTGGAATATTAACTTTATTTCAGTATATGGGCTTGAGTATTATACATGATCACAAAAGTTAACTCTCCGATATGTGTGAAGTCTCAAAATGAATTATACTACAACTTGTATGTATAGAGAAATTGCTGGTCTTTTGTCTTGATTAAATTGACCAGAAATTTATGAACCTTATGTTTGGGTTCAGGAAGAATTTAGTCCTGACCAATATATAATTTTGTCACCTCTAATAAACTGAAATTGTAGCTTGCATAATCTTTAATCTTCAGAATTTAATTATTTCTGCTCTTCTCTAAGGGAATGTAGAAAGGATTTTTATGATCTTTAAATGTAAGAGACAGGGGAACTCTAAAGCTTTATCCTGGTTCTTGGTTATAGGTTTGATTGTCTTTGAGAGGTGAGTGGTCTTCTCAGGACATTATTTGGCATTCACAGTTGGTTTGTGGGACTGCTGTTAATTGATCTCCCTGAGCTTGGTAGAGTTTATTGGCTGCTCCTTTGAAGACACAGACTTTCTTCAATTCTAATAGGAACATTATAATGTTCTTCATCCATGCTGTTGGTTCTGGATATCCACGCTCATAAAAATTTAAATAGTAGGCTTTCTGGACCTAAACTTAGTTCTGAATTACCTAAAATACATACAATTTAAGGATTATGCTACTCCATCCTTAATGCTTTCTTATAAAAACTTCATCACCTTCTTATCTCTGCTATGTTAACTATACTTTCTTAATTTCACTGCATGGTGTGTAGAACCACTAACAATAGAAACCTCCTTTCTGAGTACCAAGACACATAAAGGAAAGATCTGGACATTTTTCTTAGACCATAAATCATACATATAAGAAAATTAGGTGTTATCTGACATCTTTCTTCCTTACCACTCAAGGTCCATGGCTAATCCTGAATCTCAGACACATTATCTTCTTTATAGTAAAGAGTTTATGACTTATTTCCACAACTCTGTTTCAAGATTTACTAATGAAGCATGAAGTAAATTAAAAGACAATTTTCTTGGTTTAAAGATAGATTTTTCAAGTCTATTATCTTATTAAGGACATCACAATCCTATGTCCTTCAGCTAGGGGTGATAAAATTTATGATTTAGCCTTAATAGTGGAAGAGTGAAAAGGAGCATTAATTAAGGGTGAAATGAAAATATATCAATTTTATGTTTTCAATTATTCTCTTTTTATTGTAAATCTTCTTGTCTGTACAAATCTCTACTCTAGCTTCAGCTATCATATTCCCCCAACAAAGTGGGAACTAGGTCTTTATCCCAAAACTACTTTAATAAATCCCCTTTTTATTCCTAGCAATTCCATATTTTTCTCAATTTACTTGCTTATTGAGTAAAAAAATGCTACTTTATATCTAGTCAGGTCCCCAGAACAGTGTTTTTTTCATGAGGGTCATGAAATAATTTTATTTCTCATGAAATTAATTTAGTTTGTTCAGTTGAAAGAGAAAAAAATTAATAAAAGAATAAAAGAAAGAACAAATGGTGAAAATAAAGGGAGAAAGAAGGTGAAGAAAAAGAAGAGGAATATTGAAAAAGGAGAAAAAAGAAAGAATGGAAAATAAAATAGAAATAGGATAAGTAATATAATTTTTATTTCAGTTTTATTTGTATGTGAAAGTCTGCACACTCATGTTGTGTAATGACATAAATCTATTTCTTAGCATTAGTCATAGGCAAAAAAATAATACAAAAATTTTGTTTAACCCTTTTAAAATACTGTGAAAGATATAAATTACATGGACACAGCAAATTTTGTTAGATAGCTATCTCTTCCAGATGAGTCCTGTGTAGTGTGTGTGTGTATACATGGAGGATGTGCAAGGCTTTATAAGCATACTTATAAGCAGAAGGATAGACTATGAGTCAGCATCACAATCTCAATCTCTTCTCGGTCCACTCAGGTTCTAGTTTCCATATCTGCCTTTAATGATCTGACTTGAGAGAGATATGCATAACATCTGTTCTAGATTAAAAGAAACATCATGGTATCATGTTCTGGTTTCCCAGGACCTCTTAAACTAGACTTGGCTACCATGTGCTCATTGCGAAGTCTCTTTCTGGCTCATGTGTTTGATATCTTTCTTCAACTTACTGTTTCTGTACAGTCCACGAGCTTTTTTGGCCTGTAATGCTGCTATTGGAATTGGATCTTCCCTATATGAAGTTGTGGCCATGATTCACTTATATGACATCCAAATAGCCAAACAGGAAGCTATAGCAATCCAAATATAATAATAAGTCTACTTTTTTTTGAGTTAACATGTGTACTTTATATATACCATTTATTCATCAGGCCCTGGTTTCCTCTTCTTTATATTAAGGGACTAAAAACAATTTAAATATCTATTATATTTTACCTTGTATCTCTGCTAACTATAAAATTCTAGTGACTACAGCCTAGGGAATTTCATGGAGAATGGCAAGTTTTCCTCCCACCTAACCCCACTCACACAAAGAATTTAGGATTGTAAGCTTAACATAGGATACACTGATTGACAAAGTGATTATATTTGGCAGTTAAGGCAAATTGTTTATTGATCATTGATAGGATACAAAGAAAACCTGTAGTGAATTGGCTGAAAGGATCAGGTAATAGTAAAACCAAAGGCCTGAGGCTAATAGAGTCCTTAGTTTAGAAGTAGATACCTGACCCAAAAGGAAAAGTTGAGCAGTAGCAAACAGCAAGTTCAAGAACACTGATACTAGGGAATAAGGCAAATTGTGCAAACTGGTAACAGAATTTTCTATTTGTCAATATACAGTCAGATTCAATCACAGGAATAGGGCATTGGAATGAAAAGGGGAAATTGAAATTTATTGGGTATATGTGTTAGGGGCAGAGCCTAGTGTTTTTGCATATAGAGTAGAATAATTTTTTTTTTTTTGAGTTAACCAAGTGTGGGTAAGTACCTTCTCATTGTAGATGAATATATTGCTGTCAGTTTTCTCAAGTCCAGTCTAGAATTTTCAACATTCTACTGAATGCATCCAAAACTTAATGTATAACCTCTTCCTCTATCAAATTTCCTCCATTTGCTTTGATCTCTTACACTCTTTTTCCAACTTCAATGGTATGAAAATTGAAAGCAGCGTTAATCATATACTTCATAGCCCATAATTATGTTAGTACAGGAACTTCTTGTTTGATTTTATATTTTTCTATTTCTATTTTTTTCTATTTCATCCTTGATCTCATTTCCTGCCCCCAATGCAGACACCTATTCTATATATTTTTTTCTTCCTTAGCCCATATCTCTTAGTCCTGTCAATTCAGTCTTCAACAATCTTGGCAATTATACCTATCTATTCTACTTTAAGTTCTATTCCTTTATTCTGGTCCTCATTATTTCTCACCTTTATAAGAACTCCATACATACTTGGATTTTAGAATTAACTCTTTTCTGTAATTTTTTGTTTTGTTTTCTATTCTGGCTCATCTTATACATAAAATGACTTATTTGGGTTGGTTTCTCTAAAAGCTAATTCTTTCTTGGAAATTCATGTGCAAACAGCTCACTGAGGGGATGCTATCCAGAGAAGAGAAATGACGGATTCTAAATAAAGCAGGAAAGAAGAGCTAAACCAAGATGTGGTCTCTGCTTAAGCCCACCTTCCATCCTCAAGTTGTGCTGGAGAATGAACTACTCCACAGGGCTAGTGCTCCCATTGTACAACCTTGTATATCTCTTTGTTAGTCGTTTTGCCTATGGAGCTCCTTTGGGCAGGGGGAGCATAACATTCTGTGTATGTCAGGTCACCATGGTTGAGGACACTTTTTAAAAAGGAGCAACTCTGAGCCATGGACAGCTAACACAGCAGCAGCAACAGTTCTGAGAAGGAATAGGTTCAACTGCTTAGAAAAAGCTATCTGGGCACAGCATCAAACACATTTACTACATCATCCAACAGATTTTCTAAAACTCACTCCTTGTTCATAATCCATCAGTGGCTTCCTACAGATTTGATATTAATTCCAAATTACCTATCATGACATGCTTTTGCTCTGTTTCAACTCATCCATCCTTGCATTCTATTCATATGGACATATTTGGAATTTTTAAAGTGCCATCTTCTACATATACTTCTATACCTTTTAAACAGATGGCTTCATCTTCAAACAATAATCTTCTGACATTTGGCACCTAGTTAATTTCAGCTTTCTTAGTCTAGCTAAGATTTTACTTAACCTAAATACCTAACCACATTTAACCCCATCTACTTAACCTAAATACCTAACCACATTTAATCCCTTAAACCTATGCCTTGATTAAAGCCCCCTCTAGCATTTATAATACTTTAGTATACTAAAGTATCTGCTCACTATTCCCTTACCTCACTAGATTTCCCTAAAAATAGGAAATGTGGCTTTTACATCTTCATCATGTATCTTGACACACATTGAATATATAATTTCTTAAACAAATTGATAAGGATTATAGGGTTAAAATGCTCAAGGTAAAAAAAAAATAAAACAACTAGAATGGATTGTCCTGTTTTGAATTCAGTTTCAATGTATTCTAGAGCTCTCCCTTTTCTTTACTACAATAAGATTCTTGGATTTTTACACTATGGTATTTGAAATTATGCGGCTTTCCATTTATTGGTAACCTAAGATTATCTCAACAATGCTATCGTGGCTGTTTGTGGATCTGTGGTCTCACTTATATTCATGTAGATTTTTAATTATGCTTATTTTCAAGCTTCTATCTTGTAGTCCACTGAAGGGGCAACAGGAAATTTAGTTAACTCTCCTGTAATTGTCATATTTTCTTCCATTTGTCCTTTATCCGTGATGTCCTTGACATGATCCTTCAATTTTTTAATTTTTTTATTTTCCTCATTAACCCTTCAAACATATTCTTTGCTTGCCT
Source organism: Vulpes vulpes (assembly GCF_048418805.1). NCBI lineage: Eukaryota > Metazoa > Chordata > Mammalia > Carnivora > Canidae > Vulpes > Vulpes vulpes. The sequence continues at coordinate 420,523 of NW_027325673.1, forward strand.
CTATATTCTCTATATTAGTTTTGCGCAATTCACATGCACATGATATATATGTACATGGTATACACACTGTCACTCAAATAATGCCACATAATATTCAGCATAGCTATCGTGTTCGCATGCAGTTCTTTAAATAAAGAAATTGGTACTCTTTGGCTATATGTGATTAAGATCAATGTTTTTACCTAATCCTGTATAGAATATGTTATTTTTCACCAATGTTTTCTGTTGTCAACTGATCGCTTTCTTCTCAGCAAATTTTAAATTTTTTTTTAATTTTTTTATTTATTTATGATAATCACAGAGAGAGAGAGAGAGACGCAGACACACAGGCAGAGGGAGAAGCAGGCTCCATGCACCGGGAGCCCGACGTGGGATTCGATCCTGGGTCTCCAGGATCGCGCCCTGGGCCAAAGGCAGGCGCCAAACCGCTGCGCCACCCAGGGATCCCTCTTCTCAGCAAATTAATCTGAATCAAGATGGTCATTTTCTTATGGTGGTGCTTGGATACTAACTTCATTCCCTCGGTTTGTAACTGCTTACTCTTCAAGCTCAACTGTAGAGACATCATTAACCATACCTCTGTGCTGTATGGACCTGCATCTTACTCATTCTATAAATCTTTGGCTCCTGCTTTTGATAGAAAAAGAACAACTTCTAAGTTGAATTCAACCAGAGTAAGTCTTCTCCACTTTTCAAAAGTCATTGATTCTAAGTAGCTTTCTGTGTTATACTTTCAGACATGCCTCTTGAAATGTATCCTGAGGTTTTTTCTTTTTAACAGTTTCCTTTCCATAAGGCCTGTGCTGCATAAGCACTGCTTGGGAAGGCTTTTGCTATTATTAAAGTGTTGATGGAAGCTTGCATCAGGTTCAACATAGGTCACAAGGATGACAAGGGAAAAAAAAACCTAGAGATAAGCCCAGCACTAATTAGTAACAATAGAAGCTAAAATAATATTACCTCTTCCATGCTGAATATCCATTTTGTTCAATCTACTACATAACAGGTACTTGCACCTTTAATTCTCAGGGTTATCACTATGAGACAAGTAGTATTTCCATTTAATAGATGAGGTTTACCAAGATTAAGCAATTTGTCTAAGAATCTTGAGCCTTAAATGAGAGGGCTACATCTGCCTCATGGCAGAAGTTAAACAGATACTTGGACTGAATTTTCTGGTCAGCTTTTCCAACTCTATCTTTACTCCATTTGCCATGCACTTCTGTATACCCATTATGTGCCAGGCACCATGGGCTTTAAAAATACATAAAATATTTACTCATAACAATTTATAGGTAATGCATTAAATCCTCATTTTAGAGAAGAGGAAACTGGGGCCAAAAATGTTTGGTAACTTCCTCAGGATTAGACAGCAGATAAATATTTCCTTTTCAATAGATCAACACATGTAACTAGACTCTGCAATGTAATAAAATCATTGCATTTTTTGAAATTTAGTTTTGTTTCAAAATAGGCCTATAGTAAGTAGACCTTTCAGTTTGAGCTACAGCTATCAATTGTCCATGCCTGGAAGACATTTACTTTTAAGCCTGGGTTACTCTAATGGCCACTACCACTATTTCCTTTTGGCAGCTACTAGATTTTCAGGCTGAGGAACTTGGGATTAATAATGGTTTCTAGGAGATGTACATTAGAGATCCAATATATTTCATTGATGACACATGCCCTACTTCCTCAATATCCTTCATTCCAGTCAAGGCTCTCTGTGACTGGAAGAAAGAAAATACTTTGTGGCATCCTTAGAACTGCAGGATGCTGACAAGGACCATTAACTAATTTAGATTTAAGTGTCTGTGGAATTGCTGGCTACAACTACTACAGTGGTGCCATGGGTTAAAAAGATTTGCCTGTATCAGGGAGTCTATGGCTCTGCCTGTGTCTCATATTTCTTCTAACTAGAACTTAATGCATTGGAAACTTTGTGGTCTGTGTGTGTGTGTGTGTGTGTGTGTGTGTGTGTGTGTGTTGTTTACAGAAACACATTGAATAAAATATATATTTTATAGTATACAATCAGGTGAATAATTTATTATATGTGTAGCATTAAAGAGATCAGGAAAAATGTGTTATTGGTTACACAGGTCCTCTATGATGTTATTTGGTGTGATGTTCTTCACATGAATTGCTCTGACAGTTTTTATATCTTGTCATTGCATGCTGATGGCAGTGTGCAAATAGGTTTGCCACATAGGAATTACCTGTCCCACAAGTTCATTTTCAATGCATTCTAAAGATCAGCCATCCTTGCAGGAGTTAAGAAAGATTTATAGAATCATTATAATGCAAAACCTTAGAAAGAAAGACAAAAATTACTGACAGTTTTGTGTAGAAGAGAATATAAAGAAGTTCACTATTTTGATGTTTTATATATATATATATATATATATATGTATATATATATATATAATTGAAATACAACAGAAATATAAAAATCAAATTTCCATAAAATCAGATTTTAATGTATTTTCCTCACCCATCAAGCAACAGGTCCTTAGAAAGATTTATAAGGAGCCTATACTAGAACCAAGAAATAATAATCATTTGTTCAAATGGTAGAAGTTCCAGTATATTATTCATTATACAAAGCTGTGGTTTACATAAGTATCTGACTATAGATTATAAAAAAACTAGAAATTCTATAGTTTTCATATATGTAAATTCACATTTACTTGAATTTACTAAAGTGTTGCTGAGGAAAGAAAAGTAGCATCTTATATTTTGGTTGAATGTGTAAAAGGACATGTTCTACACAAGAAATTATATACATATATGAACCACATGTATATATATATATATACACACACACATATATATATACATACTCACAAACATTTTTCAAATGTTCTAACCTCTTGCATGTAAGTGGTAACATTCCTACATGGTGTTTAAAAATAACAAGAGCATTCACTAAAATGTGCATAAAGAAGAAAAACTCTCAAAAATCATTACCTGATTTGCTTCCCTTGCACAATTGGACTGATTATGTATTTTCCATTACTTTGTGGATGTGCATGGCATTTTACTATATGTTACTTTATATGCTAAAAGGATAAGGCAGTATTTATTATTATGCTTCCACATTTTTGAAGGAATACAGATACAATTTAAAGATCAGGTTCATAGAGGAAATATAATAGAAAGAAAAATCTGCATTCTAAAAGACCTCAAAATGGAAACACCTAGATTAGAATATAGCTGACTGAAGTCACTTTAGAATATAATTTGATATTTCTGCCTCATAAATTTGTAATCAATTTTTAGCTCCTTAAGGATAGTGGTTGAGTCATATATCCACTGTGGATTGCATTTTCCTGCATATTATAAAGATTGATAAAATGTTTGTTAAATAAATGAACTCAATGCTTTGGACAAAAATCTACTGTTGATTTTCTCTCAAAATATGTTTTGACCCTACTTTCTCCACCTTCCTCTCATCTATTCTGTCCTAATCTCATACTGGAAGTACTAACAGCCTCCTTTACACATCATGTCCTTGGTTTTGTAATATGCAAGTCATGTTGTCACTTTCTTTACCTAAATATTTCATAGATTAAAACATAGCAAATCACAGTTTAATACTTTCCAGAACTTCATATTGCCTACTGGAAAGACTCTGTATATTTTAATAGAGTTTACTGACAATAAAAACCTTTCCCTAATTTATTTCTTAAGTCCTATGTCATTTCAACATTCATTCTACCAACTTTTTCTTCTATTTCTGTCTTAGTGAGCCTATAACCTTAATATGTTGTACTTTTTAAAATATTGGCTTTATGCCCCAAACTGTATTACTCCATAATGATGCAAACATAAATAAAGCAGAGTCCCTATTTATTTGTATCTGCTTGACTCATGGTCTTTCACATTTCTCTTCTATTTCAGGTGAGTGGAATGATACTCATTTTCATGACCTGCCTTTTCGTGGATAGCCATTCCAAATGTCAAAGAAAGAACTAATTATTTTTGCCACCATCACTGTCACTGGCCTAATAACTATGAGGTATGGTTAGTTACATACATTGATTATTCCCCTAATTTTGATGCCCTAGAGCTCAGGGACCATATTTTATTCATATTGGTATTTTTAATAGAAAATACTGTGGTTTACATGTCATATATCTTCAATGATTGTCAATTTTATTAAAAAGTAAAGTATCAAAAAGAAGTATCCATGTGTTTGGATTCATTTTAACTAATGTGTTCTGCACCCCCCCAAAATAACCTCTGAAATTGTATGACATAATATGTATGAATATATATCAGCATACACATAGAAGCATCTATAGCTACAAAAACATTAGGAACTGGTGACTGCTAATCTTAGCAACAGCTGCTTAGCTTCATTTCCATTTAATGCTAAACCTACCATCGATGTAAAATATTTCAATATTAAATGTAGAGAGGAGATACCCAGAGTTTCTATAAATCAACATTAAAAATGCAATTATGAAAAAAAAATAAAAATAAAAATAAAAATGCAATTACGCATTTAAACAATAATTTCCTAATGAAAAATTTAATTTGATCTTAATTATAACCCATAATTATATATAATTAGAATTAATAATTATACAATTAAAATGTATGTATATTATATATAATGCATACAATATATGTAATACAATTATTATATTATACCCATAACTCAAATAAAATTAGTAGTAAGAACATGTAGTCATGATTTCTTTGGAGCAGGATTTCTAGGCTGCTTAAAAGAAATTGCCACAAGATAATTTTTTTCCTTGAGACATAAATTTTCTGTTGTGGATTTTACCTAAAGTGAATTCTATGATGTCCTTTTATAAACACCAGTGATTTGAGAATATCAGTTGTTGAGTATATGGCATACTCTATGAAGACTCTTACGTTATGTTAAAGGGATCTTGGGAGGAGGGGCAAGTTGGCAGGAGAGGAGGGTCCCCAGGTCACCTGTCCCCACCAAATTACCTAGATAACCTTCAAATCATCCTGAAAATCTAGGAATTCGGCCTGAGAGTTAAAGAGAGACCAGCTGGAATGCTACAGTGAGAAGAGTTCACACTTCTATCAAGGTAGGAAGACGGGGAAAAAGAAATAAAGAAACAAAAGGCCTCCAAGGGGGAGGGGCCCCACAAGGAGCCGGGCTGAGGCCGGGGCGAGTGTCCCCAGGACAGGAGAGCCCCGTCCCGGAGAAGCAGGAGATGCACCCGGGGGGAAAGTCTTGCAGCGAGCTGGAGCAGGACCCCAGGAGAGCGGAGATGCCCTCGGGCACCCGGGGACACTAACAGGCACCTGCGCCCAGGGGACAGGGAGAGGCTGGGAGGGCCCAGGACAGCTAGGATGCTCCTGCCCCGAGCTGAGCAGATCAGCGGCCCCGCCCCGGAGCCTCAAGGCCCTGCAGACAGAGAGCCCCGGAGCTACTGCAAGAGCTGACTCTAGGGCTGCAGAGCTGGCCCCGCCACTGCGGTTGTTCCTCCTGGGGCCTCACGGGATGAACACCCCCCACTGAGCCCTGCACCAGGCAGGGGCAGAGCAGCTCACCAAAGTGCTAACACCTGAAAATCAGCACAACAGGCCCCTCCCCCAGAAGACCAGCAAGACCGACCAGTTCCAGGGGAAGTCAAGGGACTTAAAGTATACAGAATCAGAAGATACTCCCACGTGGTTCTTGTTTTTTTGTTTTGTTTTGTTTTGTGGTTTTTTTTCTTTCTTTTTGATTTCTGATTGCTTCCCCCACCCCCTTTTTTTTTGCCTTTCTTTTTCTTTCTCTTCTTCTTCTCTTTTTTCCTGTTTTTTCTTCTTTCTCTTTTTTCTTTTTCTCTTTTCTTTCCTTCTCTCTCTCTCTTTTTCTCCTTTTCCAAATACAACTTGTTTTTGGCCACTCTGCACTAAACAAAATGACTAGAAGGAAAACCTCACCTCAAAAGAAAGAATCAGAAACAGTCCTCTCTCCCACAGAGTGACAAAATCTGGATTACAATTCAATGTCAGAAGGCAAATTCAGAAGCACTATTATACAGCTACTGGTGGCTCTAAAAAAAGCATAAAGGACTGAAGAGACCTCATGACTGCAGAATTTAGATCCAATCAGGCAGAAATTAAAAATCAATTAAATGAGATGCAATCCAGGCTAGAAGTCCTAATGACGAGGCTTAACGAGGTGGAAGAACGAGTGAGTGACATAGAAGACAAGTTGATGGCAAAGAGGGAAACTGAGGAAAAAAGAGACAGGCAATAAAAAGACCATGAAGACAGATTAAGGGAAATAAACGACAGCCTGAGGAAGAAAAACCTACGTTTAATTGGGGTTCCTGAGGGCGCAGAAAGGGACAGAGGGCCAGGATATGTTTTGAACAAACCCTAGCTGAAAACTTTCCTAATCTGGGAAGGGAAACAGGCATTCAGATCAAGGAAATAGAGAGATCTCCCCCTAAAATCAACAAAAACCGTTCAACACCTCGACATTTAAAGTGAAGCTTGCAAATTCCAAAGATAAAGAGAAGATCCTAAAAGCAGCAAGAGACAAGAAATCCCTGGCCTTTATGGGGAGGAGTATTAGGGTAAAAGCAGACCTCTCCACAGAGACCTGGCAGGCCAGAAAGAGCTGGCAGGATATATTCAGGGTCCTAAATGAGAAGAACATGCAACCAAGAATACTTTATCCAGCAAGGCTTTCATTCAAAATGGAAGGAGAGATAAAGAGATTCCAAGACAGGGAGGAACTGAAAGAATATGTGACCTCCAAACCAGTTCTGCAAGAGATATTAAGGGGGACTCTGAAAATACCCCTTTAAGAAGAAATTCAGTGGAACAATTCACAAAAACAAGGGCTGAATAGATATCATGATGACACTAAACTCATATCTGTCAATAGTAACTCTGAACGTGAACAGCTTAATGACCCCATCAAAAGGTGCAAGGTTTCAGACTGGATAAAAAAGCAGGACCCATCTATTTGCTGTCTACAAGAGACTCATTTTAGACAGAAGGACACCTGCAACCTGAAAATAAAAGGTTGGAGAACTTTTTACCATTCAAATGGTCCTGAAAAGAAAGCAGGGGTAGCCATCCTCATATCAGATAAACTAAAATTTACCCCGAAGACTACAGTGAGAGATGAAGAGTGACAATCTATCATACTTAAAGGATCTATCCAACAAGAGGACTTAACAATCCTCAATATATATGCCCCAAATGTGGGAGCTGCCAAATATTTAAACCAATTAATAACCAAAGTGAAGAAATACTTAGATAATAATACACTTATACTTGGTGACTTCAATCTAGCTCTTTCTACCCTCCATAGGTCTTCTAAGCACAACATCTCCAAAAAAACGGGAGCTTTAAATGATACACTGGACCAGATGGATTTCACAGATATCTACAGAACTTTACATCCAAACTCAACTGAATACACATTCTTCTCAAGTGCACATGGAACTTTCTCCAGAATAGACCACACACTGGGTCACAAATCGGGTCTGAACTGATACCAAAACATTGGGATTGTCCCCTGCATATTCTCAGACCATAATGCCTTGAAATTAGAACTAAATCACAACAAGAAGTTTGGAAGGACCTCAAACACGTGGAGGTTAAGGACCATCCTGCTAAAAGATGAAAAGGTCAGCCAGGAAATTAAGGAAGAATTAAAAAGATTCATGGAAACTAATGAGAATGAAGATACAACCATTCAAAATCTTTGGGATGCAGCAAAAGCAGGCCTGAGGGGGAAAGACATCGCAATACAAGCATCCATTCAAAAGCTGGACAGGACTCAAATACAAAAGCTCACCTTACACATGAAGGAGCTAGAGAAAAAGCAGCAAATAGATCCTACACCCAGCAGAAGAAGAGAGTTAATTACAATTCGAGCAGAACTCAACAAAATGGAGACCAGAAGAACTGTGGAACAGATCAACAGAACTAGGAGTTGGTTCTTTGAAAGAATTAATAAGATAGATAAACCATTAGCCAGCCTTATTAAAAGGAAGAGAGAGAAGACTCAAATTAATAAAATCATGAATGAGAACAGAGAGATCACTACCAACACCAAGGAAATACAAACGATTTTGAAAACATATTATAAACAGTTGTTTATAAACGCCAATAAATTAGGCAATCTAGAAGAAATGAACGCATTCCTGGAAAGCCACAAACTACCAAAACTGGAACAGGAAGAAAAGAAAACCTGAACAGGCCAATAACCAGGGAGGAAATTGAAGCAGTCATCAAAAACCTCCCAAGACACAAGAGTCCAGGGCCAGATGGATTCCCAGGGGAATTCTATCAAATGTTTAAAGAAGAAATCATACCTATTCTACTAAAGCTGTTTGGAAAGATAGAAAGAGATGGAGTACTTCCAAATTCATTCTATGAGGCCAGCATCACCTTAATTCCAAAACCAGACAAAGACCCCACCAAAAAGGAGAATTACAGACCAATATCCCTGATGAACATGGATGCAAAAATTCTCAACAAGATACTAGCCAATAGGATCCAACAACACATTAAGAAAATTATTCACCATGACCAAGTAGGATTTATCCCCGGGACACAAGGCTGGTTCAACACTCGTAAAACCATCAATGTGATTCATCATATCAGCAAGAGAAAAACCAAGAACCATATGATCCTCTCATTAGATGCAGAGAAAGCATTTGACAAAATACAGCATCCATTCCTGATCAACGCCCTTCAGAGTGTTGGGATAGAGGGAACATTCCTCGACATCTTAAAAGCCATCTACGAAAAGCCCACAGCAAATATCATTCTCAATGGGGAAGCACTGGGAGCCTTTCCCCTAAGATCAGGAACAAAACAGGGATGCCCACTCTCACCACTGCTATTCAACATAATCCTGGAAGTCCTCGCCTCAGCAATCAGACAACAAAAAACATTAAAGGCATTCAAATTGGCAAAGAAGAAGTCAAACTCTCCCTCTTCGCCGATGACATGATACTCTACATAAAAAAACCAAAAGTCTCCACCCCAAGATTGCTAGAACTCATACAGCAATTTGGTAGCGTGGCAGAATACAAAATCAATGCCCAGATATCAATGGCATTTCTATACACTAACAATGAGACTGAAGAAAGAGAAATTAAGGAGTCAATCCCATTTACAATTGCATCCAACAGCATAAGATACCTAGGAATAAACCTAACCAAAGAGGTAAAGGATCTATACCCTAAAAACTATAGAACACTTCTGAAAGTAATTGAGGAAGACACAAAGAGATGGAAAAATATTCCATGCTCATGGATTGGCAGAATATTGTGAAAATGTCAATGTTACCCAGGGCAATTTACACGTTTAATGCAATCCCTATCAAAATACCATGGACTTTCTTCAGAGAGTTAGAACAAATTATTTTAAGATTTGTGTGGAATCAGAAAAGACCCCTAATAGCCAGGGGTATTTTAAAAAAGAAAACCATAGCTGGGGGCATCACAATGCCAGATTTCAGGTTGTACTACAAAGCTGTGGTCATCAAGACAGTGTGGTACTGGCACAAAAACAGACACATAGATCAATGGAACAGAATAGAGAACCCAGAAATGGACCCTGAAATGTATGGTCAACTAATATTCGATAAAGGAGGAAAGAATATCCATTGGAAGAAAGACAGTCTCTTCAATAAACGGTGTTGGGAAAATTGGACATCCGCATGCAGAAGAATGAAACTAGACCACTCTCTTTCACCATACACAAAGATAAACTCAAAATGGATGAGAGATCTAAATGTGAGACAAGAGTCCATCAAAATCATAGAAGAGAACACAGGCAGCACACTTTTTGAACTTGGCCACAGTAACTTCTTGCAAGATACATCCACAAAGGCAAAAGAAACAAAAGCAAAAATGAACTATTGGGACTTCTTCAAGATAAGAAGCTTTTGCACAGCAAAAGATACAGTCAACAAAACTAAAAGACAACCTACAGAATGGGAGAATATATTTGCAAATGACGTATCAGATAAAGGGCTAGTTTCCAAAATCTATAAAGAACTTATTAAACTCAACACCAAAGAAACAAACAACCCAATCATGAAATGGGCAAAAGACATGAAGAGAAATCTCACAGAGGAAGACATGGACATGGCCAACATGCACATGAGAAAATGCTCTGCATCACTGGCCATCAGGGAAATACAAATCAAAACCACAATGAGATACCACCTCACACCAGTGAGAATGGGGAAAATTAACAAGGCAGGAAACCACAAATGTTGGAGAGGATGCGGAGAAAAGGGAACCCTCTTACACTGTTGGCAGGAATGTGAACTGGTGCAGCCACTCTGGAAAACTGTGTGGAGGTTCCTCAAAGAGTTAAAAATAGACCTGCCCTACGACCCAGCAATTGCACTGATTTACCCCAAAGATTCAGATGCAATGAAACGCCGGGACACCTGCACCCCAATGTTTCTAGCAGCAATGTCCACAATAGCCAAACTGTGGAAGGAGCCTCTTTGTCCATCGAAAGATGATGGATAAAGAAGATGTGGTTTATGAATACAATGGAATATTCCTCAGCCATTAGAAACGACAAATACCCACCATTTGCTTCAACGTGGATGGAACTGGAGGGTATTATGCTGAGTGAAATAAGTCAATCGGAGAAGGACAAACATTGTATGTTCTCATTCATTTGGGGAATATAAAAAATAGTGAAAGGGAATATAAAATAAGGGAAAAGAAATGTTGGGACATATCAGGAAGGGAGACAGAAAATAGACTCCCAACTCTGGGAAACGAATTAGGGTTGGTTGATGGGGAGGAGGGCGGTGGGTGGAGGGGAATGGGTGACGGGCACTGAGGCGGACACTTGATGGGATGAGCACTGGGTGTTTTTCTGTATGTCGGTAAATTGAACACCAATAAAAATTAATTTAAAAAAATAAAGAGCTACATATACTGTTTTTAATTACTTTTTTTAATACATAGAAATGTTTCTATGTGTTTCCATTTTATAAGAGTTATTTCCTTATTGGCTCACATTAACTAAACACCAGTTTATCAAATCTTTACAGATCCCATCATTTAGCAGACAAGGTTGGCATTAGAGATACAGAGAGAAGAAATCAATAGTATGTGTCTCTGTCAGACTTATGACAGATAAAAAGTCACTCATTTTATTTAAATATGATGGCTCTGAGAAAGGTTCACAAGCTACTATTTGTGTATATCTAACATCTCTGGGGAAACAGAAATAGTTTAAAAGTATTTTAATATAGATCATAGTCCATCGCTTGTGTTTTATTATTTTCCTCAGTATTTTTCTGCCTCGTGTTACCTTTTTTATTTTTTTTTCTGGTATAGAAATATAGTAGAGACTCAATAAACACTTCCTGAGTAACTGAAAAGCAAATCATGTCCATATGTTCTATTAAGAATAGAAAAATAAAATTAATAAGATTATCTATTTGAGAATCATTATTTGTAAAATTAAAAGCATGCTGTTAAAAATGATCTTTATTTGCTGTATTACCTATTTAATAAAAAACAGTGACCCAAGAAGGATCATTTACTATCTTAAATTTAGAATCTTGAAATAACCAATAAACAGTTGCATGAAAATATGCTGTTTTATTTCAAGTCGACAACTCACCTCAATCTTACACCTGGTAGTGATTTCTTTTGTACCTAGTTTTTTAGCACTGTATTTTCTTTTTTTAAAATAAATCTTCCTTACTTTAAATTCATCAAACTGAGTCTCAAGTGGTTTTGAATAAAGAGAGGTTGATCACAGACATCTGAACAAAAACACAACCTTCTCTAAAAGCTACTCAGAGAGGAGAATTGAACACAAACACAACCTTTGCGAAAAGCTACACTCTGCCTTTAGGTAGAGAAAGTTTAAAGTAGCCTAAGTGTCCTGATTCAGGAATTACTCTCTGTACAGATAAATTCAAACTGAGTATCCTTTACTTGCATGGTATTCCTGGGAATCCTCATCTTCCTTCTTCCTCCACTCTACAGCACATCCTACTTGCCACCTCAAATATTCTCACCAAATCGATGCCGCATCAAAATCTGGACTACCAGTAGCTATAACTAAAGGAGTAAGATCCTCCATGGTTGAAATGACGTGATGGAGAATAACCAAAGGCACTACGGACCTGATACTTTTTCACCTCATCCATGTGAGACCTTCCATTCATGGCCTGTTTTGGGGCTTCCTCTCTTGCCACTCTGAGTTTGTCAGTGGCACTGAATGGGCAGTGTGGATTAAAAAGAAGCACACTGTTGAAGCCATTGCTCAACCAAATGAACCAGAAACCTCTGTTTCTCAAACCAGAAAATGTCAGAAATTGAGTAGAAAGGTTGATGCGGAGCCCAGTTTAAAAATCTAATTGTGAATGCCAAATACTTAGCTTAATTTTAATTTATTACTGTTTGGCTTGGAGCCCACGCCACTCCGGGATATTTTAGGTGAATGGGTATTCTGACAATGGGGAATTAAGCAAAGTAATAGCTCTGACAGTTACAGTGAAGCATACTACCCCCCCCCAATTTATATTTTGTAACTTCCCTTAAAGGGATACCTTACTGAAATTTAGTAGGATCCCCAAGGATAACTGAAATTTGAGCTTCAGTACAGATAAAGGGTATGAAATGTTTCAATTGATGTATGTGAGCAGATGTTAAAATTAATTCAGTACCTGTGTTGTAAAGACATAAAATTTAATTAGCACTCTTTTATCTGTTTGTTGTAGAAATTCTTTCAGTAAATTTTGAATTTCCAGTGAAGTCTGGATCTCCAATTTAGTAAACTGTGGACCTCTGGTTTGGTTTTTGGGTTTATGTTTTGTTTTGTAGTTTCTGGATATACTTTGAGGGAATCCAGAATCTATACCTGCTCACATTAAGTTTCTTCATCCAGAGAGTAACAAATCAGTGTCATAGAGTTAGAGGCTTTTCCATGGCAATATTAACTTTATTGGGTTTAAGAACCCTCGACTGAGATTGGTTTTGAATAGCCCCTTAGCTGTGTCATGAGGGCACTATGGGTATTATTCCCTATATTCCAGACTATATGGATTTTTTTTGCAACACAGACAAAGGCACTTTTAAAAGTTACAGTGTGTTATTTGTTTTAGGAGTGTGGTCTTCAGTATGCTACACAGTGACTACTCTTGCTCCCCATCAGCAACCACTGATGGGTCCACATTCATTTACAGTCTTTCCTTTAAGTGCATCCTATAATGGCAACCAGTGCCAGGTTGAGACGCACAATCCATGGTCACAGGATGAAAGTCATTCCTTTGAGTTAGAGGCAGTTACGGCTTATGTTAGAATTAAGACAGAGGATCGTGCCTGAGACACCAGGATAGTTCCCAGACAACACACGTGAACTACAGCCGTGTTAAGGAGGCCCCTAATTGCATACTCCTGTCCTTAAATGTCAATTAACAGAACCTGCCCGTGTTCGTCAGCTGAATCTGTCAGGGAGATGCTGCAGTGCTCGGCCAATGTAGCACGATGCGACACAGTTCAAAGCACAAACCGTCCTTCAGCAGCTCACGTGAAAGCCTGCCAGTAGGCAGCAGAACCAAGTTACCAAAAAAGGCATTAGAAGAAGGAACCGGCCGCCGCCAGAGCCTGTGGTAGTGGTCCCTCGCCAGCCTCCGTGCAGAGCCAGTTTCACTCACCCCGTGGGAGTGGGATGTACCCCCACACTGGTGCCACCTCAACTTTGGGTAGGATATTAAGCCCGATTATGCCACATTCAATTCAAGTGGTTTTTTATTTTTTTATTTTCCTCACAGTCTTCAGCACATCCAACTTATTATTCCCATGGTACTACGATAGCTGGGGGTGCTTATGGGACCCCACAGAGGAGTTTGTACCTTCTAATCTCTGTTCAAAGAACATGTGTACCTGCTTCATCCTCTTCCCGTATGAGAAATGCATATGAGCTGTTCACACAGATAAACCTCTTGGTGCATTTAAAAAAGAAAAGGTGGAAAAAAGAAAAGAAAAGAAAAGAGAAGAGAAGAAAAGAAAAGAGAAGAAAAGAAAAGAAAAGGTGTTTCAGTTTCCCTCTGAAGAAATGAAAAGGAAAAAAGAAAACGAAGGAGAAGGGTGTGGTGCGCCGTCCCCTCCCCTCCCCCACTGCCCAAATCAGTACCTGCTGTGAAGCCCTTTGTGGCCTCTGACGTCCTGGAATCAGGATCCAGGGCAGGACGTCGAGCTTGAGCGCTGCACAGCGGCTGGCACGGACCCGGCCCACACCCGACAGGGGCAGCGCCACGTGTGTGACGGCGTGGAGGGCGCGCTGCGTGACGTCAGCGCGCACGGCGTACAGGGACGACAGGCGCACGTCACGCACGCACGTCACGCACGCTGGCCGCACGCAGCGCCCCTCCTCGGCGGTGTCCTAGACGTGAGCCGCCGCCTGTCCTGGGTCTCGTCGACACACGAGACACTCCTGGCGGTCCGGGGGAGAGCGCCCGGGTCTGGGCCGTGGGCCGAAGATGCCAGATCTGGCGGGTCCTCGCGGCGTGTGCGTTCTCCTCAGGGAGGCCGCGCTGCTTGCGTGGGGAGGCCTGGGCAGGCAGAGCACATGCACCTGCCTGCCGGCTCCATGGCACAGGATGACGGGGCGGGTCCTGGATGTGGGGAGCCTCCTCCAGGGCTTCCAGCCAGATCTCCAGGGGCACCTCCCTGCCGTGACAGGACCGGCTCCCTCCATTGTCCAGGGATGCGCTGCACTGTGGGGTGACTGGGCCCCTAGTCAGACCCTCGACCAGTTGGGGCTGCCTGCCCAGATGCTTGGCCTCCACGACACGTTGGACAACTGACGCCCCGTCGAGCTTCCTCAGCTGGGGATGGGAGTGCTCCAAGGCGGCCGTCTTCACCGGGAACTAGTCAGCTCCCTCCAGGCCTACTACGTTTCTGCAAGGTACGTTCTCAAAGGATCATCATAAGGATGATTCCCGGGCTTGCTTCAGGGGCAGGTTCTCTTCCTTGGCAGGAGTGCGGTCAGGAGTCTGCATCATGATCATTTCATGATATATACAAATATTGAATCATTATGTGTGCACCTGAAAGCAACATGACGTTACATGTCATGGATACCTAAACAAAAAGTGATTTTTTACAAACAAACAAAAAAACCCCCACAAAACAGAGAGAGAGGATACAGAAAGGTTTATTACTCACATAATGAAGCCTTCTTAAAAAAAAAAAAAAAAAAAAAAAAAAAAAAAAAAAACGGTTATCTCACGAGCAGGTCCAAAAGCAGAGCCTGGAGATAACAGATAAAAGAGACCAGTTAGGCTTTTCCTGAAATTAAGGGATCTGCTTGAGTGAATGTTCCCTTGAATGTTCCTGGGACTTGCATGGTTGGAACTTCCTACTCGTGCCAAAGGAGGGAGCACCCAGCCTTTCTTATCAGCTTAGCCAGTTGTGGGGCAGAAGACACAGGGCTTAAAAACTTTCAGCAGTTAAATGTCAAAGATGAAGTCAGAGTTAAGATGCCAGAAGACAATGGCACTTAAGGGCCTTTGCAACCACTGCTTTCTCTCTGGTGAATCATCTTTGATCCAGTGTAACAAAATGTGGGTGGTTTCTTGTATTCTGGACTTATGGTGTAAGCTGACGGCACCTTGTTTTAAATACTTAACATTCTAAATTCAGAGAACCACCAGAAATTGGAATTGTTGAGAGGTGCCAGTTAGAGAAAGGACACACGTTAACCCTGCTCATTCATCCCTACCAATTACTATAGAATGAACATTGGAAAATAATACTATGGTTGACATGTTGCAGAGATTGCTGTTCATGGAAAGCCTCCCCACTTTGGGGACATGGAAGGGGGCTCTATGAATTTTATTTTGAAAGTTTGGTAAAGGCTTCAAGAAGAGGAAACAGTTTTCATTCTTTGTTTATACATGTGCTTGGAACAAGGATTGCTGAAATCCTCCTGTGCTAAATGAACAGAAGGAAGGAGAATGGGAAAGAGAAAAGAAAGAGAGGGGGGAGAGAATGTGTGTATGTGTGCGTATGGGTAAGCTGCAGACACGAGAAGGAGCAGAAACACCTTCTCCAAGTATGCAGGGGAAGCATTCTGCAGGGTCCCTCGGGACCTTGAAGGGCAAATACAATTGGGGGATATAGCCTTGCCATGACACCTACAGATTTGAGGAGTGAAGGGACAAAAGGGACATTAAACATTAAAGGAATTCATCAGCTAAGGGTCAGCTGAGAGATGGGGCCAAACCCACAAATGTAAAAATGCCTAGGGGAGCTGCACACAAATACTTTGTCATGGTTTTTTGGAGCTCATAGACAAGGAATATAATAATTATATCAAGCAAAGAAAAGACTGCAATCCCACGCTAGGGAGTAAGAAAATATTGGAGTTCCCTTTCCTAACTCAAGCCTCAGTACACAAAAGGAGGGAAGGGAAGTTTGGGAAAGACAGACCATAATTTTCTCTGCTTAACTCCATCTTTCATTAGCTCAAGGTAAGACTAATCTGTGCTACACAGTTGGGAAGGTGAGAGAGGAAATGTTACTGTTGAGTTTGAGAGTAAACTTTTAAATTGTAGCAAGTCAGCCTTAAATGGGAAAGTGAGGTAAGTCCAGAAACCAAGGGAGATCAGAGAAGCTTTTGAAACTGGTTTCTCATTTTGTTTTGTTTTGTTTTGTTTTGTTTTAATTAACCTTTAGCAGGAAATTTTATCAACATAGTACCACATGAAGATAGTTACTAAAAAATAGAACTTCAAGAAATTATTCCAGATACAGTCACATAACTGAATCATTCTGGAGCTTTCGACCTCTGTATAGGTGTTCTATCCCTGTGGGGCTACCTCTGACCATCATTGGTATGTGTTTTGTACCCTTCTTTGTGGATGGTTGAGAAAGTACAGTAAACAAGTGGAATTTGAAGTTCACTGTCCTCTGTTGTGTATGTGTGTGCATGTCATTCACATACAGAATTATCCAAATATGTTTATTATGGGAAATATGATCACCCTCCACCATGGGGTGGTTTATACTAAGAATAGTAGGCTATAGAATAAAAATTAAGAACATCAATATTTGTTAAAGAACTGTTCACACAGAAGTGAGAGGAAGCACATTTAAAAGTTGCAGGTGTGACCAGAATAACATGGAGACAAACTCAGAGGAGAAAGGGAAGAGTAAAGAGTGTAAAACCTACCAAAAAAGATTACCCTAAGATAAATACTAAGATGTTGCACTGATGGTAGCATTTCAGATATCCGAGTGTCTTAAGCTATTTCTGTGACATTTATGGAGAAAGAGTTTGAATAATAAATGGCTGTGGAGAAAAGTTGTTGAACACTAGCCATAGGAAAGTGGAAATCCCTATATATATATATATATATCCTTTGCAATTGTCTTATAAACATTAACAGAAAACTAAACAAGTGGAAAATATTTCATCTACCTAATTTTAAAAATTATCTCAGCTGAAAAAATGTAAAAAAAAATGGCTATCTATATAAAAGATAGTTCCTACCTGTTTTGCAATTTATGACATCATTTCATTATGACAACTGTGAGAGCAATAATGCAATGCTATCGGAGCCATTTTCCAGATTTGGGACCTGGGTGACTGACTGTACAACCTATGGAAGACATTTCTCTTTTCTAGATCTTAGTTTATGAATCTAGTCAATTTTGACTAAAGCTCTAGACTTTACACATTTTTATTTTACTCACATGTCCACAAATAATTTCTATTCACACGCAGTGTAGGAAAAATAAACCACCTGTGTTTCCAACACTGTTGTCCCACGTAAAAGCTGTGTAACTTTGGACAATTGACATATGCTCTTAGTGTCTCAGTTTCCTTGTTAAGTAAGTCAAAGTAATAATAATAGTCACTCTATAATGTAATGAGGACAAATAAAATATTATATACAAAAACTTTCACAGAGTGTCTGGTAAAAGGTGATTTCTTAGTAAATGCTATCTATTATTATAATTGCTTGTAATTCTAAAATGGCCTATGTTACATTTGTGTAAATGTATGTCTATATGAGTTTATATGTGATAGGCGCATACTGTATAAAGAGAGATAAATATATCTATAGTCCTTTTTTAGAGTGTATGAGCATACATTTCTTTTAAAATATTTAACAACTTTGAACTTTATAAAATCATTTCCACAAAATCCATATGCGTAGATATGAAACTTAAAACATAGAATTTCTAGCTCTCGAGGATTCCCACAAGAGGGGGAAAATATTCTTTTCATGACTGGAAAAATAGAAGCACTTTTAGACAAACATGTGCTTCAGACTATAATCCACTTTCCTTTCCTACCATGGCACTGAAAGCATTATGAACCAGAAAATTGTTTGAGCAGCCACAGATAAGGAATTACAAATCTGGAGGTTCAAGAGTTGTATAAAGCAGATGTAAGGTTAATTTGCATGGTTTAGTTCCCTCCCAGATTTTTTCAATATATTTCAATGGCTTAAAACTCTGAAAAACTGATAGGAGATAAAAAGGTTTCTATAGGCTCTCTGATTTCTTGCTGACTCAGCTGTCTGGAGGCAAAGCCAGTTACTATGGCTTGCATTTCATTGTGCAGAAACCAGAACATACTCATAGTTAAATAGAGTCATTAAATATTTAGGGGAGGGAGAAAAGTTTTATGAATTGAGATGATGACAGCAAAAAACTATGTATGGGTATTTTCCTCTTAAACAACAAGAAAACACTTTTCTGAGAGTAGCTTGAAAATCTCAAGCATGAAATATGATTTGATTTAATATCCATTTAATGATTTTTTTATTTTTTTATTTTATTTTTTTTAATTTTTTTAAATTTTTATTTATTTATGATAGTCACAGAGAGAGAGAGAGAGAGAGAGAGAGGCAGAGACACAGGCAGAGGGAGAAGCAGGCTCCATGCACCGGGAGCCTGATGTGGGATTCGATCCCAGGTCTCCAGGATCGCACCCTGGGCCAAAGGCAGGCACCAAACCACTGTGCCACCCAGGGATCCCCATTTAATGATTTTTTTAAATGTTGATTTTTTGGTTGGCATGTAAGAAGAAATATCCTCTGATATAAAGCTAAATTTTATCCTTGGGGTAATAAAAAAAAACCAATATGGTCTTCTGAACAAAGAACTAGCTGAAGAATTGGGAGTCTATTTTTGGCCTCACCAGTGACTTACTTGCTCAGTGACCTCGGACATATCGCTTAAATGGCTTTGTGCCTCAAGGTTCCCAGCTGTAATATAGAGATTATAATGCCTGCACCTACTTCATGGGACTGTAGAACTATTTCAGTTGAGTTTGTTTAAAACCCCAAAGGTTTTTGAAACTATCAGAAATAACAGTTAAATTCAAACAAGGTTGTATTTTATTAATTTCTTTTTACTGTTTGATTTGGCTTTCTTGTAGTCTTATATAATCCTTTTCTTACTAAAATAAGTCACTAGGATGAAATTAATAGGTAAAGATTTTCATGGGATATTAAGGAACAATTTTAACAGTGAAGGGAAATTAAGAATACACTTCTGAGATCCACTGATATAACTTCTACTCCTTGACATTTTTAACTCATGATTCAAAAGAGAATTGTAATATGATCATGTAACTTAGAACTTCTCACTAAATGTATAATTGGCAATTTTCTTTTTTTAATATTTTATTTATTTATTCATGAGAGACACAGAGAGAGAGGCAGAGACACAGGCAGAGGGAGAAGCAGGCTCCATGCAGGGAGCCCAAGGTGGGACTCGATCCCGGGACTCCAGGATCACACCCTGGGCCAAAGGCAGGTGCTAAACTGCTGAGCCACCCAGGGATCCCCTCAATCGAGATTTTCTCATACTGTCTCTATAAATGCACTGTTAATGCACCTTCATCTCTCCAAATCCAGAAGACCTATTAAAGCCCTGTTCAAATGCCATGTCCTTCTAGATTCCTTCCCTCTTTGTAACACTATGTGTCATCCAATAAGGAGTTCTGAATAGTAGGAGGACTTGAGTAAGAGAGATAGCTCATTTTTTATATTCCTGACGTTTCATGATTTCTTACAATTATAAATACATTTGCATACAAATATATATGTATACATTTATTATTTATTCAAAATTATTCTTGAAAAGAACTTTGAAAAGTTCTTCTTGAACTCCAAACTAGAACTCACTACTCCAACCACAGAAATATCTTATTTGCTCTGTTCTCACAACACTTCTTAGAGTCTTAGACTTTTGCATTTTTACAAAACCTTAGAATCAAGGTACGGTCAACATTTCTCACGTGTAAGTGAAATAGTCTCAACCTAATAATCCTTCTTCCTGCCATATCCCTTAGTCTATTTGGTGTCATACTTTGGTTTTTATTCTTTGTTTTGTTTTTACATATTTAAGCTTCTTTCGGTCTCCCATATCATGCTGAAGTGCTGTCTAGTGTTCCTATGTGCAAAAGTGTACAATGTGTCTTACAAAGAAAATACATGTGGTAAGCTCCATTCAGACAAGAGTGATAGTGCTATTTGCCATTAATTCAAAGTTAATCAATCAACAATATATATTAATATTAAAGAAAGTATTTTTAAACAGAAACATAAAACAAAGTTATATATTGATCAGTTGATAAAGATGTTGTGATCAGTTCTCAGGAATATATCCCTGCATTATCCTTAGGAAAAGTGGTTCTGTATTTGCTATTTTGGCATGTGTGGTCACTTTATAGAATATAACTACCCACCAATAATAAGAAATGGCTGTACCTATTTTGTTTGTGTACAAACACTGCCTTCGGCAATATTTTAAAATCTCCCTTCTAACTCCACAGTAGTACCTGTCTTGTGCACATTTCCAATTTTATGGTCATTTCAATTATAAACAAAAATTTGGCCAACTTTAAAGCTTCAGTTTCATTTTCATTTTAATGCTTGCCTCCTTCTTTCCCACAAAACTAGCCAGATAGCTATCCCAAGAATGAAACTGAGGCATACATCTTTTACTTTTTGTTATCTTGATATTCTGAGCCCCCTTCCGTGCCAAAATGGAATAGGACATGTAGTTACTCATATGAATATTGCTGTAGTTTTCTTTTCTTCACCCTGCTGCTCTTGTTAAGACTAACTGGTCATTGATACTGTTTCTGTGCAGCATCCAGATGCTGGCTCTCTTTTCACATCCAATATTGCACTCTGCACTCTGCATGTGATTATATCATTGTACTCCAAAACAAATAGCCACATGTCTTTCTTCCTCAAATCATGTCATTCTTTAGATCTGGTATATGTGATATTCTATTATTTCTTCTTTTAATAGCTACCGTAGTAATCATTAATGTTATTGTAGATTTTTGCTTTCCCTCTTTTTGAGAAAATGATAGTATTATTCTTCGCCACTCCTCACATTATATAAAGTCATGTGCTTCTTAGAATAGAAACCTCTAAGAAGTAGGACATAGTTTGCAATGTCCCCTTTCACTACCACAGCAATCTACATCACTGCAGACAGTAGAATCGTCACCAAATTATATTCTTGATGGAGTATAATGTTGAGCCAAACCTCCCAGTTCATAGTATCAAAAGTAAAGTGCTGCCTTAAAAAATAAAGTATGTGGCATTGGCTTATAAATTCTCCAGATTGTAAAAGACAACTTTAATCAGAAGTTAAAGACTGCATTGGTGAAATATTTGATAAAATTGTTTTTTTGAAGTAATTTACAAGGAAGACTGGATAACTAAGAAATGTTTAGATCTAAAGATTGGCATTGGTAGTATGTTTCAGTTTGGGGTGATTTCTTTAAGAAACGCATTTAAAAAAAAAAGAGGCAAACTGAAAAAAAGTGGCCAGTTTGCAGGTAGGAATAAAAGATAAAATAGAGATTTCAGAAACTCAGTGATTTCAAATGTTGAAAAAATTTACCGAATTAAGACCCCAATACAAAGAGATAACATTGAGAAAACATTTTGACTCAGAAAGGCAGATCAGTGTTCAGCCTTGGTAATTTTGGTCTAGCAACGACGATGTGATTTAGCTGAATGTGAAGTTTGTAAAAGATAACACATGATTGGCTCCTCCAAGTCAATAAGAGCTGGCTCTAGCATCCCCCCCCCCTGTCTCTCATCTTCCAATAAGCTATCTTTGGCTTTCTCTCATAGTCATAGAAGGAGTTCCAGAAAATATGCAGAGGTATTCAATAACACTTGAGGCCTAAATGCATAACTGATCCACTGTGATTTCCCTTATATTTTATTGCGCAGAGCACATCACAAGGATGTGAAAAATCATGAATGTGGAAAATGATTCCAAATCATAAATATGGAAAGTGATTCCAAACCATGATACGAGTTTCCATAAAGTCCTATTACAATGCATACACATTTGCTAAATCTAATAAATGTTACTTAAGGCTACTAATAAGAGAGAGAATTAAGAAAGAAATATTAAATGGTAATAGTTCTAGTTTTTATTTTTTTGTGATACTTCAATTACAACAATATATATTCCATCTAAGCTGTGAAAGATGAAGAAATTTACAAAATTTCATTTTACCCATTAATCATCTGCCAACCATTAAACTTAGTCTTGTAAAAGTTGTTACATTTTTAGTTTTAAAGACTGTTTTTAGATAGATTTGCTTTGGTAACAAATAGCCCCAAACGTCAGTGGCATAAAACATTACTTTTAGTAATTTTAAGTACATTTACTTTTAATCAGGAGCTATATGTGTATATGCTTTATATGCCTTTCCATTATGGACTGTGATTAAAGGAACAATCTCTGCTTGGGACATCTCTATTGGCAAAAAGACAAAGCAAGATAGCTGGTAGAAACTTAGAGTTATCTTTTCTACTCAGGTGGGTTAAGTCATATCTGCCTACTCCCGATTAAATTGCCAGCTTGTTATTGAAAATAGTAACAGTGACAATAATACAATAAAAATGAACTTATTTCCTTAAACTAAAATATTATGGTGAATTTATATCAGATAGTCATAATAAGTAAGTATTTTAAGGAAGAGTAAGAGTGATAAGCTTATAGCAGACAATGGCTCATAGAAATCCTGAAATATTTCTGGAAAACATAAGGGAGGGACTCAATATTGGGGTAGGCCATTTTTTCCTCCTTAGAAATAGCTCTCAGATCTTTTCTTCTTTATCCTTGTCTCCACTCTCTGGAAAGTCCTTCTTTTTGTACAGTAACCCTAGACGCATCTTAAAAGGGCAACAGAAAGCAAGGACCCCGAGTTTACATCTACATAAACCTAAAACTCTTCATACATTTTTCAAACACCATGACACTATATAATCTCACATTACCTAAACTTCATCACTAGGAAATAAGGATTCCATTAATTTGCTATTCTAATTTGTGAAAGAAACATATTCCAACAGGTCTGCAACTGAAGTTCCAAATTCAGCTGCAACCTTATGCATCTAAAGACTAAGGGGATTTTTATTAGTTTCTTAGGGCCACTGTAACAAACTACTAAAAATTGGGTAGCTTAAAACAACAAAAATTTATTTTCTCATAATTCAGAAGATTGGAAGTTCAAATTAAAGTGTTGACAAGATTGGTGGTGACTGGAGGTTCTCTCCTTTTTCCTGGTGGTTGCTGGCCATTCTTGAAATTACTTGACTTGTAGATAGATCACTCCACTCTCTGCCTTTGTCTTTACATGGTGCTCTCCTTTTGGATTTGTTTCTAAATCTCTTTCTTCTTATGAGAACACCAGTCATATTGGATTTAAGCTCCACCTTAATCCACTATGTTTTCATCTTAACTTGATTGTATCTACAAAGACACCACTTTCAAATAAAGTCACCTGCATGGGTTCTGAGTGGATATATATTTTGGGAGATTACTATTCAAGCCAGTATAGGAGGCTCAACCAAATCTATGCAGGATAAACTCAAAGTCCCATATCAAGACCCATTTTAATCAAACTGCCAAAAGCCAAAACCAGAGAATCTTGTAGGTAACAAAAGAGAAATGACTTATCACATATAAGGGATCTTCACTAAAATTATAAGCAGATTTCTCACCAGAAATTTTGGAGGCCATAAGAAACTGAGCTGATATATTCCAAGTTCTAAAGGAAGAAAAAGTATAAACCAAGAATAATATATCCAGCAAAATTGTACTTCAAAAATGTCATAAATTAGGATTTTTGTCTTATAAAAATCTGAGGGAATTTGTTACCAGTACACATGCTCTGCAAGAAATACTAGAGTCTTGAATGTCAAAAGGAAAATATAATAGATGGTAACTGAAAGATGTATGAAGAAACAAGGATTTCAGGAAACATAAATATATAAGCAATTACAAAAGCTATTACTACTGTAACAATAGTTGGTAACTTTACTTTCTGTTTTTTATATGATTAAGAAATGAAAACTTTTTAAAATACAATTATTAGTCTAAAAGTATCATTGGAAGTTTGGTTTGTAATTCCACATTTTGTTTGCTACATAATTTAAAAAACTGGTGAATTCCAAAAAATATCAACTTACGGTTTTGGATATACAGCATATAAAGATGTAATTTTGTGACATCAGCACCTGAAAGGAATAGGGATAGAGCTATAAAGGAGCAGAGCTTTCATATAGTATTGACAAATTCAAATTAGCATATTATAGTTTCAGGTATAATTTTAAATATAATCCTCATAGTATTCACAAATAAAATAGCTTTAGAATACACACAAAAGGGGGTTAGACAGGACTTTAAATGTTTCACTAAAAGAATCAACTAAACATGAAAGAATATGGTAATGCAAGAAATGAGGGACAAAAAAGCTATAAGACATATTTGATGTAAATCAAATAGCAAAATGACAGAAGTCTTTATTAGTAATTACATTAAATAGAAATTGATTAAATTCTCCAATCCAAACATAGAGAATGGCTGAATGGGTTAAAACATGGTTAAACTATCTGCTGTCTATAAGAGACTCACTTTAGATCCAAGACACGAATGTGTGGAAAGTGAAAAGATGGAAAAAACCCTTGCAAATAGTAACCAAAAGAGGAGAGGGTGGCTATAGTAACACTAGAAAAAATAAACTTTAAATCAAATGTAATAAAAGTTAAGGGACATTATATATTAATGTTCATACATCATGATACAAAATTATAAACATTTATATACCTAATAACAATGAAAATATATAAACCAAGGTTGTCTTCCCTTGGTAATCTAATCTTTCTTCTTGGAAGAAACCTTAGAGAAATAGTTTTGCAATAATAGTTTGATGCTTTAATACTTCACTCTCAATGATGATTAGAAAAATCAGAAGAGATTTCTTTGGAGAGGGAAGAAGGAAACAGAGGCCTTCAACCACACAACTAAACCAGTTACATCTAACAAACATATATATAGAGTTCTCTACCCAATAACAATCATTCTTTTCAAGTGTACATGGGATATTTTCCAGGAAATTGGAACCCTTGTGCACTGTTGATCAGAATGCAAATTTGCACAGCCCTTGTAGATAAACAGGGAGGTGTGTGTGTGTGTTTGTGTGTATGTGTGTGTGTTTGAAGATTTTATTTATTCATGACAGACACAGAGAGAGAGAGAGTGAGAGAGAGAGAGAGGCAGAGACACAGGCAGAGGGAGACGCAGGCTCCATGCAGGGAGCCCGATGCAGGACTAGATCCCAGGACTCCGAGATCTTGCCCTGGACCGAAGGCAGGCACTAAACCACTGAGCCACTCAGGGATCCCCTCAAGATGGTCAATTTTAATATATCATGTATATTTTACGACAATTTTAAATACTGGAAAAAATGCTTATTTACCGTTAAAGCAAAAATAATAACAATGTGGTGTGGAGTTTATAACATATGGGGAAATAAATGTATGACAACAAAACAAATGGCCATGAGGATAGAAATGGAAGTATACTATTATAAGGTTCTCACACTTTACATGAAATGGTTTAATATTCCTTGAAGTGTTGAAAAGTTAAACATATTACCATCAACCTGCAATCACTAAAATAAGTATTTATAGTTAATTGGTGAACAAAAGTGATATGTGAATTCATAAAAATATCCAATTAGTATAAATTAAAGAGAAGAAAAAGGCAACAAAGAACACATGGAAAAATGGAAACAAAAATAGTAAGATTTCAACCTTGAATGGTTAAACATAACACTACTGTGTTATCTGAGACATATACCTGAGAGGAAAAAAAAAGGCAATACCTATACGAAGATTTATATGCAAATTGTTCATAGTTTTATTCATAATATTCATAATATTATTATTCATAATATCTTAAAACTGAGGGGCACTTGGGTGGCTCAGCGGTTGAGCATCTGTCTTTGGGTGAGGTCATGATCCTGGGTTCTTGGGATCAAGTCCCACATCAGGGTCCCCCCAGGGAATCTGCTTCTCCCTCTGCTCATGTCTCTGCCTCTCTCTCTCTCTGTGTGTCTCTCATGAATAAATAAAATCTTAAAAAAAATAAGACACACACAAAAAAGCATATACTATAGGATCTAACTAAAGAAAATTTTAGAAAATTCAAACCAATAAAAGATGTCAGAAATAAAATCAGTTATTGCCTAGGAAAGGTTGGAGGTAGCTTGGTTGGGAACTGTGATTACCAAGGGAAGACACAAATTTTTGTAGTTTATGGAGATGGGTTCAATATCCTGATTGTATTAATTGTTTCACAGGTTTATATATTGTCACAACTTACCAAATTCTAACTATAAATTAGACTTTATTGTAGTTAATTACATCTCAAAAAATAAAACTAGCATAAAGGCTGAAACAGAGACATTAGCAATCCCATTTTAAACAACAAATATAAAGATTAAAAAATTACCTTTTATTATAAGACATAGTTTACATATGTTTTCTCTAACTAGAATTCCTATATGCAACATTCCAGAGAAGCTGTGTTAAAAGACACTGTGTTAAGAAGTAATGTCTAAAAATTTGTCAGTCTATACCATCTGTACCCATTGTATAAACATCTTTCTGTTAGATAACTTGAAGATTTATTATGGAAGCAGCAAATATAGTGCATGTTCACCAAAAATGTATCACATACTGTAGGAGAAGACACAGGCCATTGTATATCAACTAATTGGTCATGGAAAAACTATATATATTAAAAACAAAAAACTTCAACACATTAAGTCAATCATACTTTTGGAACAAGACACATTATTGGTTTCATTTTAAAATTTAGGAGATCCGTGGGTGTAAAATTCATACAATAGTGTTTCTTGTGATTCCTTTTAAAAATGCAAATATCTCCTAGGCCTGCAAATTTCCTGAAATTCAACACCTTCTGCTCTGTTGAAATACACAGATATGTTCATCTTTAATTAATAGCTCACTACAGACTGAAATTTAGTACCCTTCAATTATTATGGTTTGATT
This sequence comes from Vulpes vulpes, assembly GCF_048418805.1. Classification (NCBI taxonomy): domain Eukaryota; kingdom Metazoa; phylum Chordata; class Mammalia; order Carnivora; family Canidae; genus Vulpes; species Vulpes vulpes. The sequence continues at coordinate 447,887 of NW_027325673.1, forward strand.
TAGAGAAACAATACTTCATTTATTTTTTTATAGTCAAACTTATGGGCACCTGGGTGGCTCAGTCAGTTAAGCGACCTACTTTTGATCTCAGTTTAGGTTTTGATCTCAGGGTTGTGAGTTCCAGCCCTGTGTTGGGCTCCATGCTGGGTGTGGAGCCTACTTAAAAAGAAATAAAATAAAACAAAAATCAATCAATCAATAAACAGTCAAATGTATTATATTAGTGGTATATGTTATTAAAACTACCTCTCAGAATGCATGGGTTGGAAAGATAATGAAAATGTTTCCCAGTTTGGGAATTACCTCCTTGTCATACGTCAAAAAGTTATTAGAATTAATTATTAATATTAATATTAATCAATTAATATTTACCTCCATCACTTTGTTCATATCTGCATAAGTCCCTATATTGCAGATACCTTATGTAGTCTTAATCTATATCTATACCTGTATGTAACCAAGTGTGCTGGAAATCTGAGACAAAAGAATAGCTTAAAATGGATGAGCATATTTTAGTCTATATGAAATTTACTATCAATTGAGACGATAGGTCTTAATTGATTTTAGTTATGTGTGTATGGGGGAGAGTGTAGGTAAAGGAAACATTAATTGTATCTTTGCCTCAAATTCTGACTCAATAGAAACTTGAATTTTTCATTTTAAATGTTATTTGTTTAACTATGTTAAGTTTATTTTTACCTGAGAAACTTAGGAATCACAGAGACACAAAGATAGTAGTGATCCCATTCTAAATAGTATGGATATAAAATCTTTTCCTTATGGTGCTAGTTTGTACAGCTCATTTCCATGCCCGGTTACTCACTAATGCTATTATAGTTAAATTGGAATCTTTCTAGTGACAATCACACTACATGAAATGTTTCCTTGTAATTATATTAGAAGAAGATATGTTGTGAAAACTGTTAGCTTGACTAGTTAAAACTTGTAAAATGTATGTTATTCTTGCACTTAGCTACATATTTTTGGAAGAAAAAAAAGTATATACAGTGTTCCTTGGCAGTGGATAAAAATCCAGATTTTATTTTTTCACCAAAACAGGTTAAATCATACCTGAAATATATAAATTATTTTCCTGAATATTCCATCCCTGGCCTTTTTTTTTTTTTTTTTTTTTTGCCTTAGGACAGGAAAATACCTTCTTTATAAATAAGAAGGTGGTTTTAAAATAGTACCTCCTTTCATCTGATTGAAACAAACATTTTTTCTGACCTCCAGTTTGCATTTTGACTTTGTACTGGAGAAACATTATTCAGGCTTTCAGGAGAGCAGTACTAGTGAACTTAGAAAATATCTTGCCAAGTGGGCAAAACACAACTAGCTCTTCATTCTTCTGGAATGATTTTCAAGTATTAGAGGTCAATCAACAAATTGCAATGCAGAGTGGTCTTTTAGTCATCATTAATTTTCTGGTATTTCTAGAGAATTTCTCCCTCTATTGTTTACTTCATTTAGCAATCCTCCATAGATTTTTGCATTATTAATATTACTGTATTCTCTCATCTATATACAGTACAAAGACAATAAGCAAACAAACACACTTGGAAAAAGTGGGTAACACAAAGGTGTTTGGAGGGAAAGCGCATGTTTTTCCAGCTACTAAAAACCTGATATTACATGAAAAATTAAGTTTATAATTGATATATATTTGACAAAAAGAAGTGACTTTTAAAAACATTGTCGTTACCATTTCTGGTCATAGCATATTCTAGTTGTGTTATCCCAGCAGTACTCCCAAAGGAAAGATTTAAGTGCAAGTAGTTTATTTGGGAAGTTATTTCAGGAAGCATTGCACGGGTTGGGGGTGGGCAGAAAATGATATAGGGAAGGGAAGGAAGTAAATAGAGCATACAGATATGAGCAGGTCATTGCTATAGGCAACTGGAGCTCAAATCCAACAGTAACTTCTGAAATATGGTGTACAACACAAATTAGGAAATTATAGCCCTCAGGTAAAACCTGCTACATCACCTATTTTGGTACCCCCTGCAGTCAGGGGCACCATTCCAGCAGTCTGGCACTGTGAGCCACAGAAACCAAGTTTAGATGCCCTCCCTATGCTCCCAGCACCTGTCACCCTGGCCAATGGCTGCACCATAGTCCTGCATGGGGTCTGTGCCAGTGGCCACCTTCACATTTGGCACTTCTCCATGTTGACAACTTTTGTTGGACACCTAGCTTTGGAATCTCAGGCTGAGTATCAGGAGCTCTGAATGTCACCTCATCTCTGTCCAACTGCCCAAATTGGGTTTGGAAAACTCTTTAGGAGAAGAGAAGGAAATGCAGGGATTCCTTGGATAGAGAATGAAACTGATGAGGAGATAGCCAGCATTTCCCACTACCAGGTACCCCTCTTGCCCAGTTCTTTTTCCAGAGAATTTTTCCACTTGAGCCAAAACAGGCCCACCATCTGGGATGACTCATCCCAGGAAAATGAGGCAGGACAAGTGTTTTCTATCTTGTTATATAAGTATCTACATAATATACTCAACCTTGCCTCTTGGCAGAAAATGCTAAAAATAATCATCACCTGGCCTATGATGGGCTGAATAATATCCTCCCCAAAGATGCATATGTCCTAATCCCCAGAAATTATGAATATGTTACCTTACCTGGCAAAAGGGGCCTTATAGATGTAACTAATTTAAGGATCTTGAGATTATCCTGATTATCCTGTGTACCCAATGTAATTACAAGGGTCCTTATAAGAGAGATGCAGGAAAGTCAAATAAAAGATGGCAATGTAACAAAAGAAATTGTCAGTGAAGGAAATATAATGTCATTACACTTTTTAAAAATTAAATTCAATTAATTTAACATATGGTGTATTATTAATTTCAGATGTAGAATTTAGTGATTCATCAATTGCTCATAACATCTTGTGCTCATTGCATCACATGCCCTCCTTAATGCCCATCACCTAGTTACCCCATTCCCCATATACCTCTCCTTCTGTATCTCTCAGTTTGTTTCCTATAGTTAGGCATCTCATAGTTTGCCTTCCTCTCTGCTTTTATCTTATTTTATTTTTCCTTCCCTTTCCCTATGTTCACCTCTTTTGTTTCTTAAATTCCACATGAGTGAAATCATATGGTATTTGAAAATAGAGAAGGGGACCACATTTCAAGAAAAAACGTATAGCCTCTAAGACTAACAAAGCCAAGGAAATAGATTCTCTTGTAGAGCCTCCAGAAGGAACTAGTCCTACCAACACCTTGACTTTAGCCCAGTGAGACTGATGTTGAGCTTCTGACCTCTCGAACCATAAGATAATAAAATTTAATTGTTTTAAACCACTTTAGTTTGTGATAAATTGGCGAGGGAACATATGTTGGGAGCTGCCTGCCAGGAAGGGGTTAATGGATCGAGCAATGGCTCTCAGTTGACTCTTCCAACCACGGCCCACCTGAGCCGCATGCCAGGAAGGGGTTAATGGATCGAGCAATTGGCTCTCAGTTGACTCTTCCAACCACGGCCCACCTGAGCCGCATGCCAGGAAGGGGTTAATGGATCAAGCAATGGCTCTCTGTTGACTCTTCCAACCTCGGCCCACCTGTCTCACCCTTGTTGTTGAAGGCTTGTGGCTCAAGGACGCATACTGTTGCTGTCTACTGTGAAAGGACATGTCTGGAGAACTAAGCTTAAAATATCCTGCTTGTTAAACAACCCTGCTTTATAAAAGAGTGAATAATACAAATAAAGGTGGCATTGTGGCTGAATCCGGCCATATGTCCCCCTGCTCCCACTCTGTTTATGTCTCTTTTCTTTTCCTCATTCCCTTACTCTCATCCCTGGACGGTTGTCGCCCCCAGCGTGCGTGACACAGAGGGAGAAGCAGGCTCTCTGCAGAGAGCCTGATGTGGGACTCCATCCCTGGACTCCAGGATCATGCCCTGAGCTGAAGGCAGGCGCTTAACCACTGAGCTACCCAGGCATCCCGGTTTGCTTGTGTTTTTTTCTGATTTATGAATTTGTTCATTTTCATCCTTGAAAATTATTTGATCTTTGGAAAAGATTATTTTAAAAAGGATTGTTTTTTGCCCTTATCAGAAGTCTAGGTTCAGACAAACAAAAAACAAACAAACAAAAAGTCCAGAACCACCACTTTAAAATAGTTGCAATTTTTCTTTGTTTCCCTTTAATCACCTGGTAATGTTATTTTTAATTCCATTTAGTTGTGAGAGCTAGCATGTAGTTATAAATTATCAGAGAAGAAAGTAGATTAAGCCTCCACCACATTTCTGCTCAAAATACATGAACAAAATCACAGTAAAAACTGAAGTTAATGGGTAGCATATTTAATTGTAATTCAATATTAAGTGCATTCTTGATACCACAGGTAAGTACACAGTACTTATGTCAAAACTTACATGAAAATGGGAAGCCAATGATGTAGGTGATCCCTGAAGCTATTCTTTTGTTCAACTGAGAGAGCTTTCACTTTGGTTTGCAGACTTCATTTCATGTTTCTTATAGGACACAAATAAAATGGAAGACCTGCTGACAGTTTGGATCCTCCTGGAAACAGACACGAGGATAACATAACCAACTGTGAAAGATAAATAGGGGAGAGAGTAAGGATAGGGAGAAGGAGCTTCAAACAATGATTTTTGAAAGAAAAAAGAAAGACAATGATTGGATGGGGAAGAGACTTAGGATGAAGTATAGTTCTCAGAAAGTCTTGATCAACCCTACAAAAAGCTCCAAGCAAAGATTTACTGTTAGAAGGGTCCTGCATCAACCAAAATGACTCTCCTCTTTCCTTGTGCTCCATCAACAGCTAAGAGAGCCAGTAAAAACCACAGTCTCCTATGAATGTAATGACTTAGCTGAAGGTATGGCTGCTGGAGGTTATCAAATAAACAAAATCTTCCAGCAAGTTCTTCTGAAGTTAGAGCTGAGCAGGGTTCCTTTATGGTTACTGCATCTAACCATGGTGAAGAGGCTGTGATATAATAGGAAATATATATGTAGTGTCTGTCCCTAGTTCCTGACACAGACTTCCTGAAATCCTTGTAATTTTCTGAGTAATGGGGTGATAGGAATACCTTACACAGTCCTCCTAAATCCCTTGATCTTTCCTATGTGATAAAGTATCTTTTGTTCTAGTGTGGGAACTCTTGGTGGATTCCTGGATAGTTTCAGGATGTGGGCTGGTCACCATAAAGATGAAGTGATGGTTAGAAGCATCAAACTCTCATCCCTATCCTCACATCCTCTGGGGAGGGGAAAGGGAATGGAGACTGAGTTAATGATTAATCATGCCCATGTAATGAAGCCTCCATAAAAATCCCTAAGCTATGGGATTCAGAGAGCCTTCAAAGTTATTGAACACATCCACATGCTGGGAGGGTGGTGCACCCCAGTTCTATAGGGAAAAAGCTCCTCATCTTGGGAGTCTTCTGGAGCTCCCCCTATACACTTCTTTGCTATTCATTTTTATCCTTTATAGTATATTTTATAATAAACCGGTAACAGTAAATTAAGTGTTTATCTGAGCTCTGTGAGCCATTATGGTAAATTATCAAACCTGAGGAGGGATAAGAATTCCTGATTTGTAGAGGCTCCTGAGTGGCTCAGTGGGTTAAGTGACCAACTCTTGGTTTTGGCTCAGATCATGATCTCATGGTTGTGAGATGTAGTCCCCATGTCAGGCTGTGTGCTCACTGGGAATCTGCTTCAAGATCCTCTCCCTCTACACCCACCTGTGCGTATGTGTGCTCTCTCTAAAACAAACAAACAAACAAATAAATAAATAAATTATTTTTAAAAAAGAATCTCTGATTTGTAGCCAATTCCAGCAAAAATGTGGGTAACCTGGGGACCCACTACTTGTGATTGGTGTTTGAGGTGGGACAGTCTGAAGCTTTAATCATTGGGGTCTGCATACTGATCCTGGGTAGTTAGTAACGGAATTAAAATAAATTGTAGGACATGTAATTGGTATCTGCAGAAAATTGGAGAATTTCTTGGTGTAGAAAATCTACATATTTGGTGTCTAAAGTGTTGCCAAGAGAGAAACAATTTTCTTTTAAAGTCAAAATATACTCCCATAAACCTGGAATTCCCCAGAAAATACATTGTCTCTATAAGGATGAAATAGGAATTATGCCTCCCCTGCCCCACTATGGAAATGAAAAATGTCTGGATTCTTTATCATTGAGTGAGGGCAGAAAATAATTCTAAAATAAGCAGAACGCACTATATTTATAACCAAGTGCCATTTTACATATATGCAAGTTTGTTTTGGACATAGATATTATTCTTTTTTCATGATGCCATAATGAGGTCATACATTATGGTTGCATATTTGTTTAAAAAGGTTGTAAGCTTCCAGAAGGTGGGGATAGTAGCGTTGAATTTCTCTCATTATCTTCCTGCTGCTGGGTCCAGAGCAAATGTGCAATAAATGACTTGGGTGAAGAACATGGATTATTTGTGCCAGAAGGAGCAGTAGTGTTTGGGGGAAAGGTCATGGCCGAATGCCCTTATGGATTTTGCTTATCTTGGGCAAGGGATGTTAGAATAATTGTAAAATATGGAGAAAATCCTTTTCACTCTGGAAATTTGGGTTATTTTGTGTGCAGAGACCGATATCCTGATGGCTGAGTTATAACTAGAAGAAAAACACTGAATGTGGTTGGGGACAGCCATTTCTCTTTCTTTTATGGGAAGAAATTATGGTTATTACCTGAGATTTCATAGCCATGAATAGAGTACTGATAGAAAGATTCTGAAGTATCTCAGATTTTTCTAGGTATTGTTCTAATCCAAAGAATCAAGGGTTCATAGGTAGTATGAATTAGGAAGCATACAGTTATAATGTTAAGGATTAAACAAACACAAAGACAATGACTCTGAATCCAGACTGCCTCGATTCATATACCAACTCAGCATTTTTTAAAGACTTTATTTATTTATTTATTTAATTATTTGACAGAGAGAGAGAGAGAGCACAAGGAGGAGGAGTGGTAGGCAGAGGCAGAAGGAGAGAGAGAGGGAGAAGCAGACTCCCTGCTGAACAAGGAGACTAATGCAGGGTTCCATCCCAACCCTGAGATCATGACCTGGGCTGAAGGCAGACGCTTAACCAACTGAGCCACTCAGGCACCCCTAGCCACTCAGTTGCCCCCCAACTCAGCTTTAACTAGCTGTATAACTTGGAGATACTATTTCTTTGTCTGTACAATGGGGACACCCACAAATTTCACCTCATACAATCATTGACAATATAAGTGAGTTAATTTAGATAAAGTGTGTTTAGGTCATATCTTGACACAATATTACCATATTAATATTATCTCTCTGCTTTCTTACCTGGACACCAGTAAGCTGAGGGGAAGGGAATATACTATTCAACTCTACCTGTTCCACAGCTCTAAAGGCTGCAACATAATAATAACAATAAAAATGATAATAAAATTTATTAACATCTTGTATATCACTGTAGTTTTATATTTATTTCTTTCCCTTATTACAATGAGGATAGTAACATCAATATGTCCATCTTACAAAGAAACTTATCATTAAAGAAACTTATTACCTTGCTTAAAATCAAACAAATAATAAGCAATGATGTTAAATTCTGGCTTAGTCTAACTTCTGAGTACTCTTTTATTTTTTTTTATTTTTTTAAATTTTCATTTATTTATGATAGTCACACAGAGAGAGAGAGAGAGAGAGAGAGAGAGAGGCAGAGACATAGGCAGAGGGAGAAGCAGCAGGCTCCATGCACCGGGAGCCCAACGTGGGATTCGATCCTGGATCTCCAGGATTGCGCCCTGGGCCAAAGGCAGGCGCCAAACCGCTGCGCCACCCAGGGATCCCCTGAGTACTCTTTTAAAACCAGTTATGCCATCTTAAAAGGAGTAGAATTTGATAAAACATGCATTGAATAGATGAAAGAACAAATGAATTTCAAAAAAAAAAAAACCATCATCCCTTTTCACAATAAATTTACTTTATGGATATGTTTAGTAATGATAATGACTTCACATTCATTTCAGCACTGGTAAATGTGTTTTTTTCAGTATCTTTTACAGGTACTACAGCAAAGTGGTCTCCATAAGGCAAAATAAAATGTGGTGCCCTGGTATCTGTTTCTTTAATTGAGCTTTTAAAATATATATCATTTGAATGAAATTATAATGATTTCATTAACCTATTTTGCCCTTTCTCAAATATACTGACTATAAATGTGATAGGAAATTACAACTGCCCATTGCTGGAAGAAAGCAATCAAGCTAGATTGACCAATATGATTATTACATGCCTGTCTGGCAACTTCCCCCTAGATACTGAAGCTGAAGTTGGCAGATCATATAAATATCTATTTGTCTATTTATGAAAAAATTAAATCAGGAAAACTCAGGATCAAAATTTTAATTAATCACTTTTACAGAAGGAAGTCTCAAATTTTTAATTCTTAGGGATTTCCATTTTAATAGTAATTATAAAACATTCTGGCTTAGTTTGTTATACATAGGTGATGGATATACATTCAGTGATTTTCAATGGGAAGCTTAAAATGCATTCCCAAATACCAAAATGTTTTACTGTGAAATAATTTTAAAATTTAGGAGAAAAAGAGACTATTAAGCTCTTAAAGGTGTTTAGGTTCATTTGCTAGATACCATATAAGCCAGATGCTATATGAGATATAAGGACTTGCGGATTTAGTAATTTTCTCATCTTTCAAATGTGAAGAAGTGTTGTTAGATATGCCGACATATAGATACCCAGAGGAAAAAAAGAAACAAAAAGCGATGTGGTACTGGAGAGGAGGAAAATAAAATAGCAATCAAATAAAGAACAAAGATGCACTGCATTGTATAGGGGAATGCAACAAAATATTTTCTCTTTCTCCTTCCACCCCTTCTCACTCTCACTCTCTCTCTCTCTCTCTCTCTCTCTTTATCTCTGTTTCTGTCTCTGTCATCTCTCTCTCTCTCTCTCTCTCTCACACACACACACACACACACACAGACACACACATTCACACTTACACTCTGGATTCTGACCTGTAGTTTAAAAAAAAAAAAAAGAAATCTAAAGTGTTTGGCTGCTGGACAGAAGCCCCATTTACAGGTGTAGTCTTTTTAGGAATAGAGATTACAGAGAATCATACATCAGCAAATGAAAAATTTTCTTTCCAAAAAATCATTGATCATTTTATTATATATATATATATAACTATTTAATTCACCCTACAGGCCATTTTTTCAAATAATTGCTACTTTTGCCCTTGCTTTCCAACATTATTCACTCATTTTATCCGTTTGAGAAAAATACTCACCTTAATGAAATATATCTCAAAACAGCTAGCATAAAAGACAAAAGAGTAGTTAGAATATTGAGATTGGCTTATTTTTGTGGGTTGAAAGGCTTTTCAACCCACAAAAAAGGGCTTGTTTTCAAATAGGTAGTCTCTACATACATACCTGTGAACAGGATCTAAATACCTCCTATTTAAATAATTTATTATTTGGTTAATGACTGAAAAAGAAATTACTTGTCTTCGTCCAGTAAAAAGTTATGCTCTGAATTAGTATGATGTCTTCTTGTTCAAACCACACATAAATACACAGAGACCTTGATTTTTGCTGAAGATGTGTCCTGAGATTTGATGTATAAACCAATAGTTTGCCCCCCTTTTGGTCTTTCCTGGCACTTGGAGTCCCCATCATATTTTAATATGCTTTATATTCCAATTAGCAGTCCGCTTAAAAATCAGGTTGAAAATTTCTTGTTTATGGGAAGGGACTTTTGTTTTCTCTGTAACACCATTAAGAATTACAACTGCTGTTTGAAATAGCAGGAATAGACAAAAAAATCCATTGATATAATATTGGACGACGTCTTTCCATAGAATGCTTATTACAAATGATAGAGAAACAGGCCTTACCAGGAAGTCCAGGTCATTTAACTTTCTCAAATTATAATTATAATTACCTGTATTTTGAGTGACAGGACCAGGTATCTAGAACCTCAGAGAAGGTGCTGTTTTCTCTCTCTCTCTATTTTTTTTCTTTCCCATACCAACAAATTTAGGGGCAGTTTTGAAATAAGACATGTTAATTCTGGAAACGACAATATCACTCTCCAATTTTCTTACAATGCTGGTGCTTTCCTTCCCAGTGTCCAGTAAATTTCCTCAGATCCCTACACTGGGAATAATTAGAATACATATCTCTGTAATCCACATTCCAAGAAGCAAACTCAGAGCAAATCACAATTTTTCTTTTTGCAGAGTAACTTAGTTTATGTTTGTCAGGGGAAAAAAACAATAAGCATAAACTTACCTGTATCAACACATGATTGATTAATAACCTCAAACTCTTTCTGTTTATTTGTATTGGAAAATTGGGTACACGCTAACCATAATAATTTTTTTCTTGGTGAAATTCCAAACACTACTTTGAGTTATAAATAATTTTATGCAAGCAGATGTAGAACTTTTTTTCTTTCTTTCTTTAGTTAACTCTGAGTCTGGGGAGTTCTGCTCAGGAGTGAATTAGCAATTTTGCTTCCATCAGAACCACTTCTCTGCAGAGGTTTATTCTCCAAATAAACCTTTTTTTCCACTAAAAGGCTCCCTAGCAGCCACAAACCCTGTGGTTTCCCAATTTTGCACCTTCTAAGATTTTTCCACCAGCCTTCCTTTCCACTCTCATCTTCATCCCCCACCTTTCTTTCATGAAATACCTTCCACTTAATTCACCAGACAATTGTAGAAAAGTTTGGTGACCCGGAGTCACTGAAAGCCCAGAAACCAATATGTGGAACAGAGGAACCTAGGACTTCAGAGTAAGGAGCTTAGGTGTTCATCAATGAGGAATAGTGATATAAGAATACATATTAAATATACAGAGACAAAGATAAAAATAGAGGGCAGCCTGGGTGGCTCAGCGTTTTAGCGCCTCCTTCAGCCCAGGGTGTGATCCTGGAGACCCGGGAGGGAGTCGGTGTCAGGCTCCCTCCCTGGAGCCTGCTTCTCCCTCTGCCTGTGTCTCTGCCTCTCTCTCTCTCTGTGTGTGTGTCTCTCATAAATAAATAAATAAAATATTTAAAAGAGAGAGAGAGAGAATAGAGATATACTATAGAGATTCATGTACTATATATAAAGAAAAAGATATATGTGCCAGTAGGAATTTGTTTGAAAAGTGTAAATGGAAAAAAAAAAAAAAAAGAAAAGTGTAAATGGGCAAACTCTCCCTTAGTTTTTAAATTTTGTTTTGTTGTTGTTTAAAACAGTTTTAATTGTGCCCATTGTTCACAAGCGCGTGAAGAAATTGACACTCATGTTTAACAGCTGGTTTGAAAAAAAAGTTCAAATTTTTCTGTAGTGTGATTTAGGAATATAAATACCAATGTATATTAGAAACCAGAAAACTGTGCAAAATATCATATGTAACAATTAGACTTCTAGGGACTCCTCACAAGAAGAATTTACAGATATGTTCATGTTCACCTCAAGTATGCTTAATACAACATTTTTATAGTAGTGAAATGTTGACAGTGATGTAAATACCCAACACAGAGAAATTATTAAATTAATAGTACACATGTACACATATACACACATGTACTGGAAAAATATATAGCTATTAAAATGGCATTATAGAAGACTATTAAATGATTAAGAAACTGTTCATGATCTATAAGATGACAAAGGGTCCTTAAATTATATATATATATATATATATATATATATATATATATATATATATATAAGATATACACATGTGTGCATATGAACATATGTATATATACAAAATTAAAACTGGAAGGAATCCCACAAAAATGTTAATAATTTATCCCTGAGGTACGATAGTTTGTTTTATTTTGTTTTTGGTGAGAATATTTAAATTCTAATGTCTTAGCAATTTTCAGTTATGTAACAGTGTTGTTGTCTATAGTTACCATGTTTCACATTAGATGCTCAGACTTCTTTTATCTTGTAGCTGAAAGTTTGTACCCTTTAACTAAGTTCTCCCTCTTTTCCCTCTTACCAGAGATGGATCCATCTCTGGCAACTGCTTTTCTACTCTCTGTTTCTATGAGTTTTGTGTTTCTGTGTTTTGGATTTTTTGTTTGTTTTTCTTTTTAGATTTCACACATACATAATATCATGCAGTATTTGTTTTTTTCTGTCTGGCTTATTTCAGTTAGCATGAGCCCTCAAAATCCATATTGTCTTCAATGCCAGAATTTCCTTCTTTCCCATGGCAGAATAATATTTCATTATGTGTTTATATATATATCACATCTTTTTTTTTTATCCATTTGTCCATTAAGTGACACTTATATTGTTTCCATATCTTGCCTGTTGTAAATAATGCTATTTTCATTTCCTTTGGATATGTACCCCAAAGTAGGATTGCTGGATCATATGATAGTTCTATTTTTAACTTATTATGGAAAGTCCATACTGGTTTCCTTAGTGGCTATAGATAATTGTATAGATAAATATATAAATTCTTTGTTGAGTGAATGAACGAATACAAAACTAATGGAATAATTTAATGAAAAGTAAATGTTCAGGGTTAATTATAGTTATATTCCCTGATCTGTGCATACCACCCTCTCCCCTTTATTCACTCCTGAATACAAAAGTCTTCTATCACTCCATGTCTCTCATAGTGTTTAACATAATGCCAGAATGGTGTAAGGTGGAAAATCGAAGCCTATTTATAAGGTGGGATTCCCTCTATGTTAAGAAGTTCTGTGTATATGATACCTATGTGTTTTACACCAACAAACATGTTAAAAAGTAACATCTATTATCATAAATTGAATTCACTCCAGTTTTTACCACTTTTCCCTTAATACTCTTCTAATTATTATTTTTTATTTTTATGTTATAATTTCTCTGGTTAGCCCTTCTAGTGAATGATTTTGTCTTCTAGCACAGTATTTTTCTACCTAGTGGTGGTAAAGAAAGTTTTATTTCCTGATTTATCTTCAAATGCAGACCAATAATTACATAAAATACAATAAGAATTTTTAGAAAGAAATGTTAAAAAAAGACATGCCAAATAAAAACCCAAGCTTTTATATTTCATCCTAAATATAGGTATCCACTTCCATAAATAAGGAGTCCATAGGCAAAAGTGATGATAAGGGAGATTAATAACTTTTTTTTCATGGAAATCTTGATAGATCTCTTTGAAACTCAGTGTTTTCACCTGCAACATGGGAATTAAGATAACTAGACTGAAGGATTATTAAAAACATCAAACAACTCACGTAAAATATCATGTAAGCAGGTTATCATGTATGCATGTTTGTGTATGTGACATCATTACAATTATTTATTTTCATTACTTGAGCCGTCTGATTCTCAAGCACTTCATAGTGTGTGTTCCCTGGTCTCCTCCACTCCTGGTTCCCTCAGGCAGAACATTATATATATTTTAACCAGAAGTTTCTTTTCCTTCCAAAAAGACCACTTTATTTTGACTCTGTTCTACTACTTCCTTTAGATGTTTGAAAACTGTTTTTAATATCTTCATCCTCAAGCTCATCAATTTCTGTTTTATACAGAGAGATTTCCTTTGTTATTTCTAAGTAGGATACTTTCCTGGTTTTGCTTTTTTAAGTGGCTTTTTATACTCCTATGCTGTCATATAGAGTACTTCACCATATCCTTTTCAAGATTTCCCTTTTTCTTCCTTCAAAAATTTATCTTCCGGAAAGCATTCCTATCTGCTCATGCTTTCACATGAGTTAGTGAAATGTGAAATTTGTTCCCCAAAGTAATGTTCCAGTTCACTTTGACACAGGAAAATACAACAATAAACTGTAATTGTTCTCCTGTAAACAGGTACGTAACCCTCTGTTAAGCTGCTCCTGTGTGTGCAATGGAACTTGAAGAAGCGTGAGTAACCTGCTTGTGAGGAGACCACATAGAACTAAGACACACACACACAAATGATCCCTGGAAGCTCTTTGTTCAGCCTTGCTCTACTTTCTAATAGTGGATTTTGCCTTCATTTCATTTGCTTTTCTTTTCCATGTTTTGTTTTGCACCACAGTCCTCTCTACAGAGTGCAAGCCAATAGTTCTCCTTGAGTCAGTCTCTCTGCATGGTCACATTCCACAGTGCCACTTTTGCATCTGGTAGCACATTTATGGTTTTGCTAATTGATCTGCTTAATTGTACTTCCTACTGTTCTCTAGAGAACTCTCTTCATATCTGTCTACAACCTGTGCTCCTCCTGTAAAAAGCAATGTCAGCTGCATTAAATAAAATTCATTTTTGAGTGTATATTAGAGTCCCAGTTTCACTTGTGTATTTTACTTTCCTGGAAGTACCTGAGAATCTCCTTGTAAAAGAGTCTCCAGGCCATACATACAGACAGAAGCTATAAAAGCAGGCTTGTCTCATTTCTCTGGCACCTTGCACTATACACCCTTCACACACAATCCCCCACCACTGCGTATGGGCTGCTGATGGGGTTGCTGGGAAATGTCTTCACATATTTCATCAGTGTTCAGACAGATGGTCTTAAACAGAAACTGTTTGTGTTGTTGTTTTCCTGATCAAATATTTGCTTCATAGAAATAAAATTAATATTCTTCCCACTTTCCTCTTAAAGCATGGTATCTCTTCAAATTCCTCAACCCAATAGCTTTTCTCCTTGCTACCGTTGTGCCTATCATATGTTTTATTTATTTATTTTTTTTATCATATGTTTTATGCTATGCTTAGAAAATTCTTGAAATCAAGGTCCAGTTTCATTGTCTACAACTTTTAGTCTTTCAATATTCAAAAATTACCAAGTCGAGATTCTGTTTGCATTTACTATTTTTAAATATTGTAGTAAATCATATGTAAGATGTGCTTAAATATGTAAAACATTTCTTTAGAGTACTTACTTCCTTGAACTTAGTTCTTGAACTGATCATTTCCAATAAATAAGCAAGTGCTTATTATTTTGTTGCCAGCTTGCATCAGCTCAGACTCCTTCTTTCCTATTTCTGAAGTTCCTTTATAAATATCGCTACCATCATTTAGGGAGCACAAGTATCACCATTGTTTTTCTTTAGTGCCAACTTAAACTGCAACTTTTTTTTTCCTTTTACTCTCCATACTCTATCTCTGCACAACCTCAGATGTCTGTAGGAAGTGTCTTTGTTCTTGTCTGTTTTTCTCTTCTCTCACCATCCTATCTTTACAGACCTGTTATTTCCATTTGGATTACTGATTCCATGTCCTCACCCTGACTTTCTCAGTCTATGTACTCCTTTAAAGATTTCTGCAGCTATTTTACTCTTTAAAGCTGTTGGCTTGATTCCTTCCCTGGGGAATTTTCTTTATATCATTTTTAAAAATATGAGCCACCACTTTGTGACAGCTGGAAAGGTGAACAGGAATTCTCTATTCTTGATTATTCCTCTTATATTTTTAAAAATTTCTTCTTGTTCTCATAGGGACATTCTCAGCCTCCAAATACCTCTGCCAAATTTCTCAGCTGTTGAGAGATTAATTTCAGCTATTACCATAGCAGGATCAGAAAAACTAACATCTTTCACATTGCATTATAGAACCTCTATTTTCCCTTGTGTGTGTGTGTATGTGTATATATATATATATATTTAAAAAAATCTATCAGCTCCTCTCATTTTTTCCAGGGATCTTTTTGGTAATACAACTATAAGTGGGTGTATGTAAGTTAGCATCATTTGATCTCATATTGAAGATTGGCTTACACTTTGATTTTATTGCCAAGTATTTTGGAGTCAGAAAAACCTCAAACACTAGCCCCTTATGAACTGCAAGATTCCTTGACTCAATTTTATCTTGGAGAAATGGAGATTTTATTAAGTGTAGTTTTTGTTTACTGTTGTGACTTGTACTGAAGTATTTTTACATGTGAAATTCTTGGCATGATACTTAAACCCCTGACCTTTAATTTCCTTATCTTGAAAATGAAAATAATGCATCATTTGCAGAAATGGGTTATATATTAGCAATAATGATTGTAAAGTACCTGATACTCAATAATTGCCAGTAATGGTGATGATTGCTATTATCATAATTCACTTTTTAAAGTTTATCTGTCCCTATAACATTATTTTCTAAGATAGTTAAAATTATCTCCAAGTATCTGTTCTTTTTTTTAACATGGTGAGTTAATAATAATGTGGCTTAAAAATATTTGTATTTGTTTCAAATGGGAGGTAAAGTTACTTTAATTTATAATGTTTATTTTTCTCTCTCCATTCCTCATTTCCAATCATACATTCCACAGTTTGAAGGTCATGTCTGGTATATTTGTAATATCCACTTCAACATGGACAGACCAGGGCACAGAACCCTGAATAGAGACGCTTAACCTTCTATGCATCCACCTTCATAAATGCGATGGTGAATTTTTGGACTAATATATACAGTTTTTTTTTAAATTCCAATTTCCACAACTTTTTTCTTCTTTTATGTGACATTTACTGAATGCCCTAAGCATGGCAGGCAATATGCTAACCCTGGGGAATACAAAGTTGAAGATAATATCCTTACTCAAATGATTTCATAAACCCGTGGAAGGGTACACCCACGTGAAACACATCATTACAGTACAAAGTGATTTTATTGTATTTTTTGAGAATCTCTTTGATCTCCTACTTTTCATTGTACTTTTAGTTCTTCTCAAGTCTATCTTTTAACTCCTTTTCAAATCTGATGTTTTTACTTTTTTCTAAGATTGTATTAAAATTAAAAGAAGCCTTAATTTCCTCCTCCCCTGCTCTGCTTTGATTTATAACAGAAATCTTTACTTTTTACCCAGTAGATGATCTTTAAAAGTACTATAAACTTTTCAAAAAAAGATATGCAGAGTATGATTCAAAAACTCTCATATATGCACAAAATAAAGCTAATATTTATAATAATTTAGATATGCTTCATTAATCCATATCCTAAATATAAAAACAGTTTACCTTTAAGTAAATTTTTTGGTTTTTCCAATAAAAAGTATATTTTCAAAACCCTAGTCCCATTACCCACCTAAAAAGTTAACAACTGTTAATCATTCCCGTCATATACTCTTTGTTAAAAAATCCTTTCTTTGATGTATTATTGGTAGAAAACAACAGCCAAGTCATTATGTTCATGCATTTCTGGATCAAGAAATTGAGCAGTGCTTAGCTAAGTGATTCTTTTGCTCCATGTGATTACTCAGCGCTAAGCCTACCCATATCGGGGGAGGGGACATACACCCTAATTCTCAATGGGAAGAATTTCCAATAAACTTGAGGACATGTTTTGAAACCACAATAGTCTTTAGTATTATATATAACACTAGTTCCATATTTCAAATTTTCTCAATTGTCTAAAAAGTGTCCTTTTACACTCAATGTTCAAATCAGGCTGCTTATATCTGTATCACATTTGGTTATTATTTTCTTTAATATCTTTTATTTTTTTAAAAAAGGCTCTTTTTTATAGTGTTGACCTGACAAGACCAGATCAATTATTTTATAAAATTACCTACCTTACTTCTTTGTGGAGTCACTTAATTTTATTGCTCCAACTCCTATATCTCCTGAAAACTAGAAATGAAATCTGAAGGTATATTAAATTTACATTCAGCATTTTGTCAGGGTGTCTACTGCATCCTATCTAGAAAAACATAATGTCTGGTCAGCCATTATTAGTGGTTGATAAATTGCTTCAGGAAGTGACAATTTGTTCTCTCCTTTGCAAATTTATGATTTTTTTTTCATCTTGAAATCAACAAATAACACTTGGGGTGATGATTTTAACTTTAGGAATAACTTTAGGAATAAATACAACTATCAAGCTCTCACAAGATGTTTTTTAAATACATTGATAATTCTTGCTTGATATAATCATTAGAGTATTAGAGTAGTGGTTGCAAAGTGATGAATTTCCAATTCTATCTATCCTTTATATATATATATAGTTTTATATATATATATATATATAACTATATATATATAACTATATAACTATATATAACTATATATAACTATATATATATATATAGCTATTCTAATAACTATTTTAATAATATATTCTATTAACTAGAATTCATACGTAAATATTTTTCTTATCAATTAAGATTATTTAGTATATCAAGTACATTCTCTAAAGAAAGGGAAATATTTTTTCTTTATTTTTACTGATTTTTTAGATAAATTATTGATGCACTCAATATCCTCAATAATGAAAAAGGTTTTTTTTCTTGTTTTGGCTTCCTAGCTTTTTGAAAAGCATTTTTAACACTATGAGTATAAAATATATATTTAATGTTTTAAATTAATTGTGTTATTATTTCTCTGGTCTTTAAATTGCCCCCTCTTTTACAGTGCGATCTTCTTAAGGTTGTCAACTCTGACTTTTGGGAATGACTACATTGCTCTTTGATAGCTTTCTTGATTTCTAGCATAGCAAACTATTATATGTTAGTTTTGTACATTTTCTTCTGTAAACCTAAAAAAAAGCTATTTTTTCTAAGCAGCTCTAACTTAGTTGCCATGCTATGTACATAAGGTGTTCAGAGCCATTGAGTTGATGTAGCTTCTAGGCCTTTTCAGTGGACAGACCTAGGAATTTTTTTTTTAACAAAAATACTATGAATTCATACTTTACACCAAATTTAATACTATGTATTTTTTAACTTTATGAAATTTTATATTTATATCCTCCTCTCTTACACTGAAAATTCTAAAATTACCTTTTCATTTGCTTTATCCTATAATATACATAATGCAAATTTTAAGTAACCATACTGATATTCTAACTAGAGCCATACAAGTGAAAAAAGTTAAAGTACTTTAGGTTTTCTTTGTGTGTAAACATTTCCTTTAAGAATATATGGCCAAAATACAATGTTTTGAACCTTATTGAAATGATTTGTTTTGTCTGTGTGATTATATCACTGGTATATGTCCATTCTTTTAGTTTGTCTTCAATTTTTCAGACCTGCATTTTTATGTACATTTATTTGTGACATATAATAAGTTTGTACGTTTTAAGTCAGAATTAATAACAATATTCCCTCAGAAAATCTTTCATTATAATTCCCTCCCTCTGTTCTCTGTCTTCCTACATAAATATTATTAGTTTTTATTTTGACTTTTCACTATTTTGTTTGTTTGGTTTTTTGGTTTTTGTTTTTGTTTTTTACAAATAAAAATATACGTATTATATTATATGCAATATTTTGCTTGTTTCCCCCTTGTAGAATTAAGACAAAGCTGTACATTTATTCATTCAGGAAATCTTTGTTAAAGACTTAAAACTATTCACTTTCCAGAGAAACAAAGTACACAAATACATAATGGTTAATATAATCATGAATTTAATAAGTTCAAGACAGAAATCACTTGAGGTTGTAACTGAGAAGAATGGATGGTGGGAAAATTAAATAGGATGTTCTAAGAAACTATCCATAGCCATGTGACGTTAATCTTGTAAGCTGAAGAATGAGAAGAATCCAATTGTGTAAGAACCAGAAAATAGGATGAGTGTGGTACATGCTAGAAATTAAAACCAGGCCAGGGAATTTGGAAATTAGTAGCATTAGAAATGAGTTTAAGTTGGAGGTTGGAAAAATATGAAGAGAGCTTGCATGCCAAGAAAATGAACCTTTATTTTATTTAAAATACAACAGAAAGCCACAGAATGGTTAGGGCAGAGAAGTGACATGATCTCATTGATATTTTAAAATAATCACTTCCAGGATGCCTTGGTGGCTCAGCTGATTAAGCATCCAACTCTTGGTTTCAGCTCATGTCATAATCTCCAAGTTCTGAAATGAGCACTTTGTAGGACTCCATGCTCATTGTGGAGTCTGCTTGAGATTCTCCCTCTTTCTGTCCTTCCCCCTCTGCCCATTCTCCTGCTCATATGTTCTCTCTCTCTCTCTCTCTCAAATAAATAGATAGATAGATGATAGATAGATAGATAGATAGATAGATAGATAGATAGATAGATGATAGATAGATGATAGAAAGATAAAAGCTTAAAACATATTTGGAGATGCATTTTGGAGAATGAATTAGAAGAAAGCAAAAATTAAAACTGCGTTCTATTATTACCGGTTTCAACCTCCCTTTTACCCATGACTTGCTAATTTCTGTATTCTTCCTATTTTGATTTGCCAGAATATTTCTTACAAAGTGCATTTGTCCTCTGAATGCTTCAACCTCTTTGAAATTTTTCTGATGTAAAGGCATAGACACTCCCTTCTTTGATGTGTCTCTATATTATTTACCATTATTACAGCATCTACCCTTTCTTTTTGTATTATGTGTTTATATAGCAGTTTTCCTATGAATCTATAAGTTATCTGAGGGGATGATATAGTATTATCTTTGAATCCAAAATGGCTAACAAAAGTATAACACATCCGGAAATTTTTGAAATAAATAAATAAATGGAGATGTTAAAATGAATCTCCACAGACATTCAGGTTTTTAATTTTTTTATTTTTTCAAAGATTCTATTTATTTGAGAGAGAGCAAGAGTGGCAGAGGAAGAGGGAAAAGCAGACCCCTTGCTGAGCAGAGAGCCCAATGTGGGGCTCAATCTCAAGACCTTGGGATCATGACCTGAGCCAAAGGCAGATACTTAACAGAACGCACCCCTCGGGAGCCTCGACATTTTTAAATTGTATTTTAAAAATTGTATTCCCATAAAAATTTTTACTGGAAAGTAAATCAGTTCTTTTGGATGCTATACTCTGTTTTTCTCACCAAATTCTAATTTTCATATTTTTTTATCCACCCACCTTCATGAAATCATTCTGAAAGCCATTATCCCTTTGGCTTCTATAACACTTTTGAGAATAATCCTTATTCCATTTTGCCTTACTGTAAAGTTATTAGTGTGTGTGAGTGTGTGTGTATCATATTCCTACTAGTAAGTAAACTCCCTGAAGATAAGAACTGGTTCTCTTTTATCCTATTATATTTTACTACGCATGATAATGAGTCTGTTCTTCTCTTTAGCTCTTATATCACTTTCCTTGTTTTCTTCTATTATGTCCATATTAATTGAACAAATCCTATTATCTGATCAAGATAGCCTTAGTGTGCTTCTTAGCTTGCCTGAACTTTTGACATATTTCTTCCTGGTTTCAGGCATTGGATCTCCCTTTTCTTAGAGCATTTACTTGATAAAACTTTCGACTGAAAATTGTATCTGTGCCCCTTTAAGATGTAAATATTTTCTCAGCCTCATGCTAGGTTTATTTGGTAAAACCCAGAAATGTCTTTCTCGAGGATCTAGGAGCCATCCTTTTAAAATGTAATCATCAAGAAAGATTGCACTCCAAATCCCCCCTTTGCTGTGGGAGGGTAGGAGCTTAACCTTACTTAGCAAACACAGTATAGCTTTGCATTGACCAGTGTCCCTCTTAAAATCCTTCAGTACTCATTCACTAAATCACATCAATGCTTAAATTTAACCTCCCGTCTTTTGTTTCAATAGAGTGGAATTCAGGCTATCTCTCTATTTACAATAGTTTTGAATAAAGTCTTCCTTGCCTATTTATCTCTGATGCAATTATCTTTTGACATATTCCTCTTTCAATTGTTCACTTGCAGATGACTATCTTCTTCTTGGTGACTGATGCTGGGATAGGCAGACACAGTGTGCAAAATTGAATCAAGTGCATTCAAACTCCCCAAAGTCTCCAATTGTTTTTTTAGTTTATCAAGTTTTTACGATCAAGCCGATTTTGAATAATTTTACCTATACTATGGGTATAATGGTTCCTTTTTCTCTCCCATGTATGCTTTTGACAGATTTACTGAAGTTTACTTGGTCACCAAGTTTTGCCAAAAAATTTGCTCTACATCATTTGTAGAATGGTGTTTCTTTCAACTCCTACACTTGTGTATTTAACACCATGAATTTGGGTCATCTAATATAGTAAAGTAGACACTTCTGGTGGCCGTATGGACTCCATTCTGGATGTACCACATACTTCTTTGAGAATTTTACATAATGTTAAGATGGAGATGTCAAACTTTATATCTTTATTTATTTTAAAGAGTTTATTTATTTATTCATGAAAGACACAGAAAGAGAGGCAGAGACATAGGCAGAGGGAGAAGCAGGCTCCATGCAGGGAGCCTGACGTGGGACTCGATCCCAGGTCTCTAGGATCACGCCCTAGGCCAAAGGCAACACTAAACTGCTGAGCCACTTGGGCTGCCCTATATCTTTATTTAGTAAATGAATATGCAATAAAGATAACCTACGTAAATGACTTGGCCAAAGTAGAACTAGGATTAATCTTGTGTGTTCCATTCTATATCTTTCAACCGTAGTAATTCCCTGTATCTTCTCATAGATTCATGACTGACAACACAGCTTCCTATAGCCCAACATGATTTCAGGAAAAAACTTTTTCAAACCTCCTTCAGGAAAAACACATTTCTAAGGCTAAAAACACTGTAATGATATTTAATGACATTGATGCAAATAATTGATTTTTTAAAAATCTAATATATGTGCTTTAAAATACTGAAAATCAAGATACCTTTGAAATAAATCTAGCATTTACTTAATCCTTAATAAAGATTAATAAGAACACAGTGGAAGAAAAATAACACAAAATTGCCTGAAAACTGCAGGGTGCCTCCATTGTTCTCACTTTGTTTTGTTTTTAAAGATTTTATTTATTTATTCATAAAGACACAGATTGAGAGAGGAGAGGCAGAGACACAGGCAGAGGGAGAAGCAGGCTCAATGCAGGGAGCCTGACGTGGGACTGGATCCTGAGACTCCAGGATCATGCCCTGGGCCAAAGGCAGGCACTAAACTGCTGAGCCACCCGGGCTGCCCCTTGCTTTGTTTTTCACTGCAAACAGAATAGGAGCAAAAAATGCATATTTGAGCAGCAGAATAATGTCCAACCATAGCAACACAAAATAAATAAACACCCCCCACACATACACACACAAACAAGCGGGAAACTATTTTAATCATAAATTATATGCTAAAAAACAATAACAAAAATTATTCTGTAAGTGTGTATTATTGAAAGTAAATTGCCTATGTAAGATTAGAGTAAGAGATCAGTGGGTCTTCAACGTTAAAACATCCTCTTTTAAAATTTCCTCCTTAGGTCATCTTAGCTACTTAGATAATCTCCATATATGATGAGCTTTTCAAATGAAGTGCTTTTGCCACCTCTGGAAAAACTATATAAGCAAATGCTTATTCTGAAACTTGTACCGTTAGGGATATTTCTCTGCTGTGGTTGGACTAAAGGCACACATTTTTTCTACTATTTTTTGCTTTGTTTTCTTCTTGTTTCTGAGTATATATACATATGTATTTAAAATAGGTAATCCATTCATAGACATAGTAAATGATGTAATTTTAAGGCTATAACAATTCCTTTTACCACCTACATGGAAGTGGGAGTATACTTCTTTCCACTAGTACTGGTTTTGACCATGGTCAGTGGACTGTATTTCTTTTCTCTAGATTTTGGCTTGGCCATATCACATGCTTTGGCCAGTGAAATATTAACTGGTGTAACATAAGCAAAAACTGAAAACACACATGCATGGGAAAGTACTCATTTTTCTAGGTCTAGTATCATCATGGACAACAAATGTTTTGTATGACCCGCTAATCCAAGGATAAGAAATAGGTGAAACATACCTGAACCCAATATGTAGCTTAGACTCAAGTCCAGCTTAGCTCAATCTAGATTAATTGAATTTCAACCAATCCAGTACCTGAAATAGAAAAAAATGATCATCATTTAAAGCTGTTAGGTTTTGGGGTTGTTTATATGCAGGTGACTAATACAAAATTGTACAAAAATCAAATGCTACAATGAAAAGTAATTCTCCTCCCTACTCCATTTACTAATCACCCAAGTCCTTGCCCAATTGTTTATATATCCTTCAGATATCCTACACATAATTAGCAACAATATGTTTTTATAGACACATATTTCAAAAAAATCCATTTTTACACTCACTATTCTATATCTTGACTTTTTAAACTAAGTAAACCTTTAGGACTTCATCAATGATAATAATTAATTGCCATTTGTGAAGTGCCTAGTAAATGCCAAGAAATTTTTATGGACTATTTAATTATTATTAATAGTACTTTTGAGATTTTTTTTTTATTACTCTGATTTTGCAATTAACAAAATGAGATTCAGAAACAATTTTTATATTTTCCAAGCTTGCTCAATGACAGAACCAAAAATAGAACACTAATCTGGATGATCTCAAATCTTTGTATGTAATCACATATATACTAGTTCTATAACGAAGTACAAAATGCAATGACAAAAATTCCTAAGTGAAACATGAGGATCCCTCCATTTTTGTTTTCTTTATATAGAAGGTAGGTTATTTAGGTGTCCTGCTTTTTGGCCTATGAAGTAATGTGACCCTATGTGTGTCAATATGATGGAGTAGGATGTGTTTAAGGAGGATGACTCTTTTCTCTGACTATTTAAAATTGTTTTTTATGGGGCACCTGCGTGGCTCAGTTGGTTAAGCATTCAACTCTTGTTTTTGGCTCAGGTCATGATCTCAGGGTCACAGGATCAGGCCTCACATGGGGCTCCATGCTAAGCATGGAGTCTGCTTGTCCCTCTCCCTCTGCTCCTTCCCCTGTTCACCTTCTCTCAAATAAATAAAATCATTTAAAAAATAAAATAAAATTGTTTTTATGGAGCTGAAGGAAACCCCAACTCCCCCTATTTTTTTTTGCCACCACACTTAGATGATTAACCAAATACCATTGCATAAAACATTGATATACTGATATAATGTATTTGTAATCAAGCACAAAGACACATGCACACACAAATTTACAATACTCAGGTGTTTCAGAGTCTAAGATTGCTACCCAGTTAGATATAATAAAATAAAAAATACAATATTTATGCTCAAAACTTTAACAGCAGGAAACATAAAAATATCTCAGTTACTAGTCAAGAACGATAGGAGTCTTCTTATCTTATAAAATAAAGAAGTTTAAAAATTTTTCTAAATCTTTTTATTTTCCAAATAAACAACTTTTGTTTGCTTTCAAATTTTAATTATTGCCAAGTCAAATTAAATGGGAGAAGATTTAAATTCAAACACGTTTACATGATCTTTGCATAAATAATTAACAAAATGGAAGAGAAGCTAACAAACACAAAGGATGGATATAATGTGCCGACACCAAGGAATAAAATGATATTTAAAAACAATACAGTTTGGAGGTATTCTAAAATATGTGTGAATATATTAGGCTAAGCAAACTTAGAACAAAATTAAAAATCTTTCTAAAAAAAAAAAAAAACTTTCTAAATCTACTTCCCCCAGAATGGAGATTTTATAACAACTGCTTAATTACATACATGTTCACAGCTTGTTAATATTATTAAATATTTAAAAAGCATATGATTTTTAACACCTGAAAAGTCTTTTTTTATTTTTAAGAGCATACTTCCACTTTTAAGAATACTTAATCAATAGTTTGATTTTTTAAATACAGTGTAATAATTAATTTTAAGTGTAAAACACTTAAGAGTTTAAAGGTCATGAAAGAATGGGTAGGGAAATTTTCTAGGAAGTAAATATTTGACAATTACGCATTTAATTCATTAAAGTGTCACATTATTATGGGGTTTATTTCTTTATGACACTATGATTTAATGCTGATATCAAATTATTTTTCTTAGGAAGACAGTATTGAGATTTCATAAAAATTAAAAATATTATACAGTAATTTATGTTTGGCTATATATCAAAAGGAAATGAAATCACTATCTTGAAAACATACCTGCACTCCTATGTTCACTGAAGCATTATTTACAATAGTCAAGACATAGAAACAAGCTAAGTGCCCATCAATGGATGAATGAAGAAAGTGTAGTGTACTTAAGAATATGAAATATTCTTAAGCGGTAAAAAAAAGGAGATTCTACCATTTGCAACAACATTGATGGACCTGCTTAGGAAAACATTACTCTGAGTGAAATAAGTCAGACAAAGACAATCTCAGCTGTATGTGGATTCTAAAACAAACAAAAAACATAGAAACAGAAGCTAGATTAGTGACTGCCCAGTGGTGGAGAGTGGTAGAAATGAAGGAAATGGCTGAAGACAGTCAAAACACACAAGAGGAATAAAGGCTGAAGATGCAATTTACAGCACTGTGGCTATCATTAACCATACTGTATTATATATTTGAAAGTTACTAAAAGAGTAGATTTTTAAACTTCTCACACACAAAAAAAGAAAAAAAGTTGTAACTATGTGAGATAACAGATGGGTTAGCTAAGCTTATTGTGGAAATCATGTTGCAACTTATTCATATATAAAATCACTCTATTGTATAGCTTATACTTGCACAATGTTATATCAATTAATGTCTCAATAAAGCTGAAAAAGATTTTCTTTCTTGGATTTCCTCTCTGAGACACGGGGTAAAATTTATTTCATTCAAACCAATAAACTAAAGTTGTATATATACTATTTGATAGGTTTGGGGAAATTAACTGTTAAAAAATTAAAATGAGGTAAAGGAAGCAACATTTAAAAAGTGGACTGTAACATATGTAAACAAAATGTAAGCTGAAGCAGCCCTGTCTATTAAGATGGATGAAATGTCTGAAAGTTCTATGCCACTAATTATGAGAGTTTAATCTTTTCCCAGTATTTTATAAATTCATAGATAACTTAGGTTCTTGTTGTCATCAATGCTTCAGAGAACACTCTCCTAAATTTTTCACTTTATGGATTGAGTTACCTTCATTAATGTGTGCTTTCTTTTTCATGTCATATTAAACTAGATATGATAATTAGTCACTTCTTATTTGTATACCTTAATGCATTGCCTATGCATTTGCATACATGGATTGTCAGATCTAATGAAGCATAGTCATGTGATGGGTCCACCAAAGGTAGTCAGATGCCAAATATTTTTTCAAAAATGAATTGACTTTCTAAATAGAATCATTTAGCGTTGTATATCTGAAAATTGCCAAAAACAATGATTTAAGTTTTGATACAGATGGCATTAGCTTGAGATTGGGAATGTAAAAAATAGAATTTTACTTGGCAAGTAGGCAGTTTTGTTTCTTGATGTCCCTAGTATTTCCTGACTATATTTAGACACCATCAAGTACATTTCATTGATCCAAGTACATATTTGAGTGAATTCAAGATTCACAACCCAGTATCAGTTGAGTGTGCAAACATATCTAATATTTTTGGTTCAACCAAAAATATCAGGTCCTCATAAATACAAATATTTGAAGGTAACTAGGTAATGGGGAGCAGTAACTTACTATGATGAAGCCCCTGTTGAAGATGAAGAATTAGAGAGTAGAGCTTAGATTTGTGTTCCTGCTGGCTTCAGCTGCCCATGTCCTTCTTATCTATTCTCTTTGGCATAGGTCATTCATTCCTAGTGGTAGTTCTCATGGTGGTACATTTGCTTGTATAGAGAATGAATGGTATAGAAATACAGTTTTACTTTTCTTATCTTGATTGACCTTTTTTGCCCTCTCAGTTGGATTCCTGATACTTTTCTGACTCTAGTTTTTTAAGTTATCAATGAATATGTTGCTCTAAGAATCAGAAATTTGTAAATACTTTTCATGATTCACTAGACCATGGTATTCTTGATGAGCTCAAGGGTCCTGTTTCTAAGTGTTGTGTGCCAGCAGCAATCTTGCTCTAATGTATGCACTTGTGAGAGATCTGAAGCAGCAGTTAAAGAATTAATTGTTTGCAAATTGGACTAGAAATGTTTTGTGAATGTTGAATTAAGCAAACATAATTAAATATAGAAAAAGTGATGTGAATTTACTTGAAAATATCTAGATTATCTGTGTCAGGATTAGTAGTTCAAAAACATAAACATAGGTTTAATACAAAAACAAAATCTACTTAAAATTTTTTTTAAATATTTTATTTACTGAAAGAGAAGGGAGAGAACAGGCAGAGAGAAAAGGTGAGGGAGAAGCAGACTGTCTGCTGAGTGGGGAACCCAATGCAGGGGTGTATCACAGGACCCTGAGATCATGACGTGAGCCCAACTTAGATGCCTGACTGGCTGAACCATCTAGATGACTCAAAATCTACTTTTTAAATTCTTACTTTCTGGGGCACCTGTGTGGCCCAGTTGGTCAAATATCTGCTTTGGCTCAGGTCATGATCCCAAGGTCCTGGGATCCAGCCCGACCTATCTCTGCTCAGCAAGGAGGCTGCTTCTCCCTCTCCATCTGCCTGCCACTCCACTTGCTTGTGCTCTCTGTCAGATAAATAAATAAAGTATTTTAAAAATTAAAAAATAAATTCTTAATTTGTTATTAGCATCATCTGTTAAAACCTAAACATTTATTTTTGGCATAATTTATAAAGTTACTGAAGTTAAACTTCAGTCCCAAGATAACACATTAGTGTCTCCTTATCTAAGTGTCCCCAAACTTCTTCAGTCATGTGACACTCCAATTTATTTCATTTTGTTTTCTTATTACCAACTTAGTTTTTAACAGTTAAAGAAAGTCAGTGTTGTCAGATTTCTTATCCTGTATCTTACAGTTGCTTCTTTGTCTTTATTTTTTTTCCTCCTCATCCTCAATTAAAAAAAAATTGTTCTAAATGCAAATGTAAATTTATACTAGAATTAGTAGCACCCAATTTCCTTCAATTCCCATCCAGATCCTTTACTTCTCCTCTCCTGAGTTCCTGGCAAATGATCTTGGATCTCCAGGCCATAACGAATGGTGGTAGCAGGAATGGCTTGAACCGAATAGTGAAAACTGAACTGTAAGTTAATAACTTGTGTCTGTCATACAATTAAAAGTTGATATGATGATTATGTTCCTGTTGAGAGTGAGGAAATAATTGTGTTGACCAAGAAAGGACTAGCTAATTCCTTCATTACTTAAGGTAAAATTCTTTCAACAATATCAAAAGCAGGGATATTGTTTAAAATCCACATAGGATTAAGCAGAGGAAGATGGTACTGCTGTTGCTAGCAGTATAAACTTACATTTTGTTCTGGGACATGAAATCAATGTGATCCTACATTCTTCCATTTATAGTTTGACACAGGCAAAAATTAAACTCATGCAGAGAAATCATATTGAACATAACCATTGTTCATCTATTTCTTTAAGTTCTGAAAGGATAACTAGATTGAGATTTGCTGGCTAAAGGAAGCCTATGAACATACTTTATTTTTGTTTTGTTTTCCACTCTCTGATAAATAGAGATTTTTGTTTTGCCAATGAATCTGTTTCAAATTTGACTGACCCATCACGGAGGCTAAAATGCATATGCTTTAAACTGGACTAATTCCTTCATTCCAAGGATAAAAAAGAGTTAATGGTAGTAGGCTTCAGGGAGTCTAAGGCAAAGAGGATTTTTTGTAATCTAGAAGACATCACACAAAACCTTGTGTACTAAGAGCCACCTATCTTTGTATCTATGAAATAAGCAACAGTATGGGCAAAAATTTAGCTTAAATTGAGAAAAGGCTAGGAGGGTTCATCCTTTACCTCATTTCAGGGACTCTGAGATCTTTAGAGATCTAACCATAAATCCCTCCAGAACTAAGACATTTCTGGTTTATTCTAATGGCTAAAATTTCAACTTTTGAATCGAAACATTTATTCTCAGCAAAACAGAAGATGTAATCAAATGCATTATTAAATTTTCTAACTATTAGATAAATCACAGTGAAAATACCTAACATATCACCTAAATAATCTATTTATTATTCATGATTTGCTTTCCTCCAAATTAATTTCAGTAGCTTTTGTAATAGAAATAACATTAAGTAAAAAAACATTCTGTAGAATATTTTGCCATGTCTATTGAAGATATTCTTTAAAATTGTCAGCCCTAAATCAATAAAACTAATATGATCTAGTGCTAAGTACTCAGTTAATTTAACTAATTTAATCATCAAAACAAATACATAGACATTATTATTGTAATCTCTATTCTATAGATGGTGAAAATTGTGATAGAAATAAATTAATTCAAAATTTCTGAAATCACTAAGGTGATCTCTACCAAACAAATTTTATGAGCCCATGCACTATAGTTGTATTTATTTATTTATTTATTTGTTTGTTTATTTACTCTTTAATACACTATAGCTTTAAAAGAGCATAGACTCTGAGTGAAATAAGTCAATCGGAGAAGGACAAGCAATGTATGTTCTCATTCATTTGGGGAATATAAATAATAGTGAAAGGGAATATAAAGGAAGGGAGAAGAAATGTTGGGAAATATCAGGAAGGGAGACAGAACATAAAGACTCCTAACTCGGGGAAACGAACTAGGGGTGGTGGAAGGGGGGAGGAGGGCGGGTGTTGGAGGGGAATGGGTGACGGGCACTGAGGTGGACACTTGACAGGATGAGCACTGGGTGTTTTTCTGTATGTTGGTAAATTGAACACCAATAAAAATTAAAAAAAAATTGTAAAATTTGTAAGTTTAATAAATCATGTGATATGGCAAAAAAAATAAATAAAAGAGCATAGACTGAAATGTGAAATGGTAATTGGAAACATTAGCTGTTCTAGATATTACCTATATACATAGACTTAATGCCATCTTTTCTAAACAGAATATGTAATATTTATAGTGTAATTACATATAATATCTTAGTGTGTATCTTCATGTATGTGGTATGCATATGTGTGTTTGTGCATGTAGACCTTGACCCAGGAATTTCACTTTTATAAATAAACCTGACTGAAAATTTTTAGAGATTATACATTACATGCAGGTAGTTAAATATTACCTACAGGACCATTATAGTGAAAGCAACTTAGAAACCAACTAAATATCCCTAATCAAGAGTCTGTAAGGAAAATTATGCTTATATTCATATGTGTGTGTATATATATATATATATGAAATTTTGGAATAAATTTAATAACATTGGGAAATTTTAACTATGCAAAATTGTATAAATATCTGAAGTCAAATATTTATAACCATTATATTTATTTGGTTGGTGATTATTTTGACTGTCACTACTTATCAGACAGAATAAAAGATATATAAAGATAATCAAGACAAATAAAATTCTTGCCCTTATGGGCATCTATCTGTCATGTATCTATGCACCTATCTACCTACCTCTCCATCTCTATCAATCCGCCATTACTGTGTAACAAATTACTCTAAAACTTAGTGACATAAAACAGTTGTTTTCTATCAGATTCTTGCTCTTATATCTGCGAATCATTTAGAGTTTATGTAATCTAAACAGAACTCTTCTGGTCAGCTGCTGTCCAACTAGAGGGGACACTAGAAATCGGGAGGATGAAGAAATCTGTGGATAACCCCAGCAATACTTCATTACCCTGATAGTAATAGATCACACACTGCAGTTTTTCTGAATCTCCCAAAAATAGCTTCTCTGTACCTGCTCAGAGGCACCCACACCAGCTTGTCTAAGTCCCCCTTCTTAGAATTCTATGTTCCACATCTACCAGTGCCCCCCTTTTGAACTCCTAAGACATAGTTACCAAGTGAGTAGTGTCTCTTCTTCTTCAGGTTTTCCATTCAATCTCTGTAGAGATTTTACCAGAAGCCTTACCAGAACCAAACTTTGCAGGAGTCTGAGTTTCTACATTCATGAGGTCTTCCCTCCACACTTCTCTATTTTTAACAATATTGGTATCTTCCTTTTTCATTCTGTGGCTTTAGGGATGGTAAGTGCTTTTCATAGCTATCTCCGTGATAAATGTTTCCTTTTGCTTTTTAACTAATAAATTTGCTTCTAATAGTTATTGAGATTAATTCCTATTAAAACATCTGTTAAAATAACTGGTATGAATTACGTTTACTGACTAAACTTGGATTTACATTCCATTGGCCAAAGCAAATCACATCACAAGCCACACCCAATGTCTGGGGAGTGGGTTTATGTACTCTTCCTCTGCTAAGGAATTCAAGCTGTCACATTGTAATCTATTCACTGATTTATTTTCTTCTACCATTATTTTTTTCACCTTTGCATATGCACAGAGAAGAAAGTAATTGAAAATATTTTTGTGTATTGTCTAAGAAAATAATTCGGCATATCCACTGTTTTTTTTTTTTTTTAACCAGGCATTTATATTTTTTCAGTTTTTCATTTGTGCAAACTCATTAGGATAGTAACAATAGTTTACATTTATTAAAGGCTTACTAAGTGTGGCACTAATGTCTAATCCTTATTACAATCTTATAAAGTAGGTACTCTTACTTATCTTTATTTTAAAATTAAGAAAACTGAGTTGAGAGATCATAATTAGACCAGGGTTCCATACTTTATTTTAATTTTTTCAAGGTCCCACATTTTAAAATGTGGTATAGCCAGGATTCAGAAACAACTATCTGTTGGTAGAACCTATAAAACACTACTTCAAAATGAAACCTATTGGGATGAATAGTCACTTGGTTTTAAACATCCATCTAATTTTTCATGTAATTGCATGTTAATAACCATTTAGAAATTTTTTAATAAAAATTATCTGCACTGAAACCATTCTTTTTTCTGTGTACCAGAAAGTACAAAAGAACATGTGCTGACTTATTTCCTGAATTCTCATAGTGATGTGCGTGTGTGTATGTGTGTGCATGCAGCTAATCATCTTAAAAGAGATTATTTCAAGCATGTATGGTTTAAAGGATCTTTGGAAGTCACATAATATTTCTCAACATTATGATTTTAGACAACTTTGGAAAGTTTCAACTTAGGCAATATTTAAAATAGAAATATGTTGCAAATTTCCATTTTGCTAAAAGAATCATGACATAAATACAATTCAAGAAAGTCTTGGGGAGTGGATTAGTTATAAGCCTTATAAGCAATCTGATCATTAACTCTCTTCTTTTTACACTGATTATATTTTTGCTTTTCTTTCTTTCTTCTTAAGGTTAATATGTCTTGATTATCATTGTGTGGGTGCCTGTGCATGTGTGTGATGCGTGTGATGTATGTGTATGCGTGTGTGTGCCATATGTGTGTGTGATCACCAGTGGTTTGCTTTTTGTCATTTTGGAATGTCAGGTGAAAGGGAAATGACAGTGGCAGACAAACTATTATATGTGTACCAGAAAGTACACAGAACTGGCATTGACTTATTCACTGAATCCTCACAGTGAGCTACATAAATCAAAACTCCCCATGACAGTAGAGAAAGGCCAGTAAGTTTTGGCAGAAAAATGATATAGGTATGGTTTTCAGAGAAAAAGAAGAGCTTCTTTCCATGCTGCCATCTACAGTCACTACAAGGAGCTTGCAAGTCGAATGTTCCATAATGGGAATTTTTGAGTTAGAGGAATCTTTTACAGTGCTAATAGAGCTGATGATGAGAACTGAATACCTAAGATTGACTGATGAACAGATTGGTTTACATACACTTCTTTGGGTAGTAATAAGATGTGACATAATTTTTACTGTAAAAATTACTGCTGTAAGAATCCAAGATACTTTTTTTTTAAAGATTTTATTTATTTATTCATGAAAGACACAGAGAGAGGCAGAGACACAGGCAGAGGGAGAAGCAGACTCCATGCAAGGAGCCCGACATGGGACTCGATCCCGGGTCTCCAGCATCACACCAGGGCTGAAAGTGGTGCCAAACTGCTGAGCCACAAAGGCTACCGAATACTCTTTCCTTATAGGGAAACAATAATGAAGTCTGCTTCTTGCCAAAAATGTATCCTATCAATTAGTACAAATGGAACTTCTTTTGTGGACTTATTAGGCACAGCATGTGCATAAAGTGTTATGGAGGATATAGTTATAAATAAGATATATTCTTCCCCTCATGGTAAAAAAATTCAAAAAATTATTTGCTTAAAATTATAGAGAGTAGATTAGAATTCTAAATAAGCATAAAATGCTATAAAAATTCAGAATATAGGGAAGTTACATTTATTTGGTCATAATTCTGGATAAAGATTTTCTATCTCTATTCGGGCACACAGAGGCAACTAGAAATAGCATAATTGTGTCTGACGAGATATCACAACATCACAAGTCTTTAGTCAGTCTGACCAATCTCATATACTGGTACTTGCAATAGTACAGGCCTCATGCTCATTTCAAAAACACACACAGCATTATCAAGAAACTCACACTTATTTTAAGTCATTCTTGTATAACATCTAATAATAGAGAAGAACAGTGAGTAATATATTTAGAAGTAAATTGAATGAATGAGTTCTAGAAATTTTTGGAAAACTTTAATGGATTACAGTTTACTCTGTTTTGTCTTACTCTCAAATTCCTACGTATTCATGTGGTAATCTTAAAGGAGTTTTGGTATCACCCTATGACTCACAAAGGACTCGCCTCCCCTAAAGTATATTCAGCTCCAAATTGGATTTCTGCTGTAGCATTGAGTGGGGTCATGTGCCCAAAACCACACTGCTGGATCACTCTGATTTCCAGTAGTTTTCTGTCATAGAAATCTACACTCTGCTAACTTTCTACCATAGTGACTGGGTAGTGCTAAACAAACTAGCTACTTAAAAATAAATAAATAATAAATGAAAAAATATGTAAAAAATATATTTTGCCTGCTTCAGCCCATATCCTATTATTTTGGAGTTGAAACCTTATGTGTACTTGATGGTTAGAGTGGGTCTGAGAGTAATATCATACCCCATAATCCTCTTTTCCTTTAATCATAGGTTATTGTTTCAAATATGACCATTTGATCCAAGGGGAATTATTTAATTTCTATTCAAAAACCAACAGAGGGCAGCCCAGGTGGCTCAGCGATTTAGTGCGGCCTTCTGCCCCAGGTGTGATCCTGGAGACCCAGGATCGAGTCCCACGTCGGGCTCCCTGCATGGGGCCTGCTTCTCCCTCTGCCTGTGTCTCTGCCTCTCTCTCTCTGTGTGTGACTATCATAAATAAATAAAAAATTTAAAAAAATAATAAATAAAAAAAAATAAAATTCGTTTTTCTCTTTTGCTCACATTGGTTAATTTCTATTTTTCTGTATTCCTGCTTATTGATTACTTCCTTTTATTTCTTTGCTGAAGTTTTCTATTTTTATATTTGTTTCAAAGATGTTCATAATTACTCATTGAAGCACTTTCGTTGTGACTGGTTTAAAATAATGGTCACATAATTCTGCCATTATTGTCATCTTGATGATGGCATCTATTGATTATGTTTTGCATTCATTTTGATATCTTGTTTCTTGATATAACAGGTTATTTCTCACTGAAACCAGCACATTTTGGGTATCAGAAGACTGGGTCTTTTCTAAACTTTTTGTATTAGCTAGCCATTTGACACAAGTTCACCTGGAGGAAGGTGAAATTATTTTGATATTTCCAGGTAGACATAGATGTCTAGATTCACTGTTTGGCCTCTGCTATACTTAAGGCAATAGATCTTTCCATTGCCATTTGGCAGGAATTGGCTTTCTGGCTTAGTGTGTATTCTCTAGTGATACCACACTAGGGTTGTACTTGTAATCTCTAAGTGATGGTCAAAGACAAGACTCTGTGCTTTCTCTGATACCACCCTGGTGGGAGTGTTCAGCAGTGTTCAGTTATCTCATTATACTCTTGTGAAGATGTAATTTTAGTTTTTCTCCTTTATGAAAGACCTTTTAGCTTTTTTTAAATATATATTTTATTTATCCATGAGAGACAGAGAGAGAGAGAGGCAGAGACACAGGCAGAGGTAGAAGCAGGCTCCATGCAGAGAGCCTGACCTGGGACTCGATCCTGGGTCTCCAGGATCATGCCCTGGGCTGAAGGTGGCACTAAACTGCTGAACCACCCGGGCTGCCCAAAAGATCTGTTTTAAGAGAGAAAAAAAAAAAGAGCATGCCTGAAGAACATCAAAGTGATTGTTAAGTGCTTTTTTACAGATAGGTATAGAATTTGGAGAAGTTTTCAGCAATAACATCTCAGAATCAATAGCATTCATTAAGGTGTTTGAACTTTGACATTTTAAAGTTTTTTTTTTTTCCTCTTTAAGTAATCTCTCTGCCAAACACGGGGCTTGAACTCACAACCCTGTGATCAAGAGGCAAATGCTCTACCACCTGACCAGCCAGGCACCCCCTACACTTTTACATTTTATTCTAGTTCTAAGGATTTATTTATTTATTTGAGAGACAGAGAGCGAGAGAGCTCACATGTGGGCATGGGAGGAGTAATGGACAAAGGGAGTAAGAGAATTTCCAGCAAACTCCCCACTAAGTGAGGAGTGGGACTCAAGGCCCAGTCTTACCATCCTGATATCATGACCTTGAGATCATGACCTGACCTGAAGTCAAGAGTTGGATGCTTAGCTGACTGAGTCACCCAGGCACCCCAAACTTTAACATTTTTAAGTTTATTGTTTTAGGGAAGGAGATATATATCTATATATATCTATATCTATCTATCTATCTATCTATCTATATATATATATATATATATATATATATAGAGAGAGAGAGAGAGAGAGAGCGCTGTGTGGATGAAGGAGGGGAGCAGAGGGAGAGGGAAAGAAAATACAAGCAGACTCCATGCTGAATGTAGAGCCCAACTCGGGGCTTGGTCCACCCAACTCTGAGACCATGACCTGAGCCCAAATCAAGAGATACTCAACTGACTGTTGGATTTGAAGAAAGCATTTCTGTCCAGAATCTGTGCCATTAACCTTTACATTTAAATACCTCTAAAAATTTGCTATATATTAATCAGTATGTTAAAAATTACTGCTTTTTTAAATCATATATTCTCACTCTTTAATGTTTTACAGTGAAAATCCTATGAGATTGTTAAGTCTTACCAAGTTTCAACTTTTCCACAGAAGCTTCCATGGTCTAAATTTAAAGTAATGTCTCCGTTGTTGATAGTTTAACACATTATTGTAATAAAATTTTACCTTATTATTAATATTCTATTTTGCCTTTATTGTATGTATTTTTAAATTCTATAAACCATATGATATTATTTTAAGTGAAAATTCTTTTTTTAAAAATATTTTTATTCTTTTATTCATGAGAGACAGCGAGAGAGAGGCAGAGACACAGGCAGAGGGACAAGCAGGCTCCATGCAGGCAGCCCAATGTGGGACTTGATCCCAGGACTCCAGGATCACACCCTGAGCTGAAAGGCAGACGCTTAACTTCTGAACCACCCGGGCATCCTTAAGTAAAAATTCTTAATGTTGGTAAGAATGCAACTAACTCGATGATGGGATTATAAATTGGTTAAGTTACTAGGAAAAAAAAATCATTTTAACAAAATTCATAGAACCTCCAAATGTGTTATACCCCTTATACTGCTAATTTTAAATTTTGGTAATATTTCTAATCCTATTCTGGAATATAATCACAAGGAAATGGGAAGTACAGAAGAATTTATACATAACCTATACATTATAGTATCATTTCTAATAGTGGAAAATTGAAAACAATCAGAATATGTGGTAGTTTGTTTAATATAGAGAATCAATGCCTAGATCCCATATGTACTGATATAATTTATTTGTTATGGGTCATTGGAATCTCTCTTTTTATGAATTACATAAGTATATGAATTGATTCTTATGCAGAATACAATTTTAGGTATACTGTGTAGCAGAAAGTTGAATCATCAATTTTTTTGCTAATAAAATCAGTACTATATTTGAGAATAGAATAACAAATTTCATTGTTATAATAACAACTTTCATCTTGGCCCATATATATGGAGAGAGAGAGAGAATGCTAAGGATAACCACAGTATACACAAAAACATGAATGATTGTGATTGTACTAAGGTTGCAGACCAACTCATATCAATAACATGGAGAAACAATGGACTGTAGTATACAACAGAGACTAAATCACTGTGCTATCTTTTCTGTAAACCAATTAAAATTCTTGGTTGAAGACCAGAAGTGTGAGTCCCTACAGTATTGAGAATGCACAAGACAGAGAGTGTGCCACAATATGTGTTATACATAGTTTTATTAATATCCCATCACCTAAATTTCCTGAAATCAACAAATTATATTGATGTGTATCTTCATTATAGGTTGAATGACATGGAGATGAGCTGTGTTTTCCCGGTTAACAAAATAATTCATTGAAGTTTTAATAGACTTCCTATCATTTCTTTTTTCTTCTTTATCCATGCAAATATAGATTATAATATCTGTATTTAAGTACTTTGTTAAATATTAACTATTATATATTACAACATAAAATTCTGGTTCATTTTTTTAAAGCAGTCAATATGAACATTTCACATGTTTACAATATATTAAAACAAACAAACAAGGAAACCTGTTGGGACACCTGGGTGGTTTAGTGGTTGAGCATCTGCCTTCAGCTCAGGGTGTGATCCTGGGGTCAGGGATCAA
Source organism: Vulpes vulpes (assembly GCF_048418805.1). Taxonomy (NCBI): domain Eukaryota; kingdom Metazoa; phylum Chordata; class Mammalia; order Carnivora; family Canidae; genus Vulpes; species Vulpes vulpes. Next base: position 486,240 of record NW_027325673.1, read on the forward strand.
GTCCCGCATCAGGCTCCCTGCATGGAGCTTGCTTCTTCCTCTGCCTGTGTCTCTGCCTCTCTCTCTGTGTCTTTCCTGAATAAATAAATAAAATCTTAACAACAAAAACTTGTTTACAATATAGTCAAGAATGTCTGAAAAGCAACATCTAAACAAAGAAAATGTAGGGAAATAGCTCTTTGACGTTGGTCTTGGTAGTGACTTTTTAGATTTGACATGCAAAACAAAGGCAACAAACACAAAATTCAGAAAATAGAACTACATCAAACTGTAAAGTTTCTGTTTAGTAAAAGAAATAATCAACAAAATGAGAAGACAACCTATGGAAAAAGAGAAAGTATTTGCAAGCCATATATCCTAGAAGTGGTTAATATACAACAAATATAAAGAACCCATACAACTCAATAGCAAAAAGACCAACAGCTCAATCACAAAATGTGCAAGGACCTGAATAAACTTTTTTCCAAAGGAGATACATAAATGGGCAAAAAGTATATGAGAAGATGCTGAACATCAGTGAATTATAGGGAAAGGGCAAATCAAAACCAAAATGAGATAGCACCTCACACATGTGGTTTTTTTGCTTTTGTTGCCTTTGCTTCTGGTGTCAAATCCAAAAACTCATTGCAAAACTAATGTCAAGGAAGGAGAAGCAGGCTCCCTGCTCAGCAGGGCTTGACCCCAGGACTCTGAGATCATGAACTGAGCTGAAGGCAGATGCTTAACTGACTGAGCCACCCAAGTGCCCCCTGACTATTTTTTTCTTATGCTTTAACTCAAAAGATAAATTAATTTTCAAAATTGTCTAGCAAAATTCCTCATTATTTAGGAATAGAAGGAACACAAGTCTGCTAAATATTGTCCTGAATATTTCATGAAGCCAGTAGACCTTTCTCAGAAGGTGTGGACAACTATAATCCCAGGGTGTATTGCTAAGCAGTTTTTTCTTTTTCCTTTTACTACCTATTGTGGATTGAATTGTGTCATTCAAAAACATGTTGAAGTCTTAACTCCAATAGCTATGAGTGTGACCTTACTTAGAAAGAGTGTCCTTATAGAGGTAACCAAGTTAAAATGAGCTCATTAGAGTGGACTCTGATCCAGTATTATGACCTTATAAAAGTTGGGGTAAATTTGGGCACAGAGAAATGCATAGAGAGAAGATGATCTGAAGACACAGGAATAATGCTATCTACAAGCCAAGAAATGAGTGAGGCCACCAAAAGCTAGAGGGGAGGCATGAGACAGATTTTCCCCTCACAGTACTCAAAAGGAACCAACATTGGGAACATTTTCTCTTTAGTCTTCTAATTGAGCACTATGAGAAATTTATCTTCTAAGTCTAGAAACTACAACACTACCTACAGGTTTTCTTTTCTTTTCTTTTCTTTTCTTTTCTTTTCTTTTCTTTTCTTTTCTTTTTTTCTCAGAATGACACCAGGATTCCTACCCATCTTTTGCCTTGAAAGTATGTAGTATAAAGTACAGTCTCCAAATTCATATTATATGAGAGATACTGATGGAAAGAAAGAAATCAATATTATTTCCTCTTACATGTAAAAGCAGTTTCCATTTAGCAGATGCTTTATCTTTCTTAGGGCATTAGGAGATGAATGCAAAAGAAAATTGGCTGTAAGATTTATAATCATAACATTCTGAATCAGACAATTAATATTTTAATTTGCCTAATGCAGTATGATGATTTATCAGAGAGACTTGGAAGTTGTGGTCATGTCTAAACAATATTCTATTCTCAGAAATGAGATATGATTTGACTTCATTTCTAATGTTCGGCATATGGTAAACTTCATGAAGGGAAAAAAATCTGTTCTTGGATTATGATGAATGACTGATTATTACAAAGCAAAATGTACCCTTAGAACTCCTATACATTTCTGAACCATTGAATATTGCACAAAAGTGGCTGCCTGTGGATCTTGGAATTGCTCAGTACAAAGGAACATGTTAATTAAGGCAGTCTCGATTCAGCACACAAAAGCATGTAAATTATAACTCAATACAAGATCAATAAAAGGCTATTTTCTTGTTTTATACATAATACCTAAAAAAAATCAAACACATAAGTCTAGTCTTCAATAATTATAAGGTACAAATTCAGCCTACAAATATGAGAATGTTCTGTTGCAATGTGGTCATCTACACGCATACTTCTTCCTCTAGGGTCCAACAAAATTTGTACTGACATGCCACAAAGCCAATATTGATACTGAATATGCACTGATTAAAAGGCAGGATCTAAATGGTGCTTGTATAAGTTATGGTAGTATTTTAGGGACAAAAGGAGAACACTTTGTGGAGACAGTCTCCAACTGGCTTATAAAATTTTTTCCTAAGAATATATTTAGTATCAGCATTTACAAATAGAACGTAAGCTACAAATAATGCGTATTTTTTCTTTCATAAGTCCAAGGTAATATTTCAAACCTTAAGTATTTTCTTGGTACACTTTGAAGTATCATGTAATTAAAAAAAAAAAAAAGACCCAAGACAAAATTACGAATATGTATCTAGAAATAAAGGAACTGGGTCATTGTCATAAAATAAGCAATTTTATGATTTTACTTGACTCTTATAATTTGATCCTACTCATAGGAATATGTCTATAGGCTGTCTATGTTTGATTATGGTTATATCTTGGATTTAAAAAATAAACAGAGAGTCATTGTTAATGATATGTGCTTCATGGAATGTAAAATTGGAAGTTAAATATATGACAAGCTTAAATTTAGTGATTTTTTTCACTTTTATTGATAATCTCAGAATTGTAAAGGACTTGAATATCTATTTGAAAATCTAGAAGATAGATATATGAAACACATGGCAGTTCTTGAGGCATATTGATGAGAAATAATAGTTGAATTTTAGCCAACAGGATATATGTAAAGGAAGGACCACACTTCAGTGACAAAGCCTGTACCACCTTTTGAGTGGTAGTGGGATCAGATTTTCATTAAAATTGAATGGATGTGAGACAAGAGACATTCCACCATTAGATTCCACCATTGGACATCCAGTCTATCATATACAGATTCAAAGTTTCCTTCTTAGACATGGGAGACTGACAGGACAAGGGAGCACTTAAATTTACTAAAAGATTAGGTGAAAATGTTTTCAGTAAAAACAGGAAATAGAAACAAAAGAAGAAGGTACATTGATTCGATCATAATATTGAATGAGAATTGGATTATTGAGGTGAGAGAAAAAATGGTGGTGTTAAATAAAATATTTATTCTGACACTGGTTAAAAAGTAAGAAAGAGGGACGCCTGGGTGGCTCAGTGGTTGGGTGTCTGCCTTCGGCTCAGGTCGTCATCCCAGTATCCAGGATTGAGTCCTGCATCAGGCTCCCTGCAAGGAGCCTGCTTCTCCCTCTGCCTATGTCTCTGCCTCTTTCTCTCAGTCTGTGTCTCCCATGAATAAATAAATAAATCTTAAAAAAAAATAAGAAAGACTTTATTACAGATTATTATAGTAGGAGTATTATAATGGGAGAAAGACCAGAGTCAACTCCAGATACAGCAAAGATAGCTGGAGATTTATGGACAACTGTAGAGTGAAGTTTCAGTGGATAGAAAATTACTGAAGAGGAAATCATCAAGAGTAGGGGGGACTCTTGCTAGTGCAATTTAACAGGCTTCTTGATGAAGGAAGCCCAAGGTAATCTGGTATCAAGAGTGAAGATAAGGAATTTGACTGAATATTGGGGGTGATCACATATTAAGGATGGATGCATTCTTACCATACTGACTACACACCTGGCACCAAGACTAGGCATAGTTATTAAGCTATTTCTGTCTCACCTAGTTTGCCTCAGTTGTCAAGCAGGCTCGACTACTTCCTCTTCTGTGGGGCCTGGACATACATAAGTTTCATTATGAAATTTAAATGTTTAGCATTATTTTAAAGTAACCTATGATAGATAATTATTTCTTCCTCAAACACAAGATTTCATTTATCCTTTGCATATTTTTTAAAATGTTATTTTGAATAGTATAAATAATATTATAAAAAATGTTCCTGTATTATATTACGAAGTAGAATTCATAGAGACAAATTTGTGACCCCGAAAAAGCACCTATGTAGAACTCCACGTAATGAATTTTGATTTATATTTAATTTTATTTATCTTAATATAATAAGATACTTATGGTTGACATTTTCAGTACATTAGCCAGTAAACAATATTTCCTCCCTTTGGAGAGCTTTGATTTTAGAAACCCTGAAAGACCTCCTTCCAGTGCAGTTAATGCCATGAGAAAGAACATATATTGAGAGAGACAGAGAAAGAATATGTAATAACATTGAAGAGGAAGACTATGAGAAGAGAGAGAGACTGCACCTCTGACCAGGTCTAATCTTCTGATATACATTTAATTATAATTTATTGAAAATCACTTATGTGAGTCAGAAGTTCGGCTGATAATAAACTTTTGGACTAAACTGCTGAACTTGGACACAGTCTGGTGGAAAAGAGGCACTGAGGAAAGAATTTAAATGACTCGGATGTGAGGAATGAGGCATTGTATCAAGTTTTTAAATACTCAAATTACTTCATTGTGGTTCTGTTGCAAAATAGAGAAAAATGGGACAATTTTTTTAGGGAATCAAGACTGGTCTTTAGTTTCTGGAAGAGAGATTTTAATGACAAAATTTACTAAAACTTTTTTTTATGTTAATAAAAGTGCTTGGAGAACTAATCACATTTTTAAAGCCCAAGATTCTGCATCATTATTAGATTTCTTCAGAATATGGGCAACTTCTATAGATCAGATTTGCCCAGGATTGTCTAAATATTGCTCAGTTTCAATTAATAATAATCAAAAGTAATTACGCAGAAAATATTCATCTTTAAGATAGATATTTCAGATAGTCCAGATTTCTATATTATAAATCATTGTTTAAAGTAAACAACAAATCCCCATTTATGAACAAGTTTCCCTAGTTGTCTTGTACATCTCCCATGCTTACTAAATATATCTGACAGTGATTAGGATAAAAATGCAATAGAAGCACATATTTAATGGCAGTTGAGAGTACCAATTAAAATACTTCTTAATCATAAGATTGTCAATGGAGAGAATAATTATCTGTCAGTTTCATCTCCTAATAGACAGATATAGTATAATGCAAGGCTATTTTTCTTTATAAAAGAGGTTTTTATATCTAATCAGTGTGTCTTAGTTTAGCTTAAAACGTATACTATGCCGTCACAAGCTAATTCAATTCTATGTGAGCCATAGCTATAATCTCAAAATCCTTATCTTTTTGTTTACTTGATCCAAATAAAGACCTGTTTGCTGTTGTTTCCTGGGGCCTCTTTCCTAATTAGGACCAGTTACAATATTCTTTTTCTTCTGACTGTGAGAGGGTTTTACCGTAAGTACCAATACAAATAAATAAAATGATGACTTCAGATAAGCCTCATTAATGGTACAAAAAAAAAAAAAAGGAAAAGGTAGTTCTTCAGGTTCCTGCAAGCCTTGAATCCTTTATAAATTTCAATAATCATAAATATTATGTTTAATATAGTTCATCACCCCAAAATGCACCTGGTGTTTAATTTCCAAATTTAGGGCAGCCCTGGTGGTGCAGCGCTTTAGTGCCACCTGCAGCCAGGCGTGTGATCCTGGAGACCCAGGAGTCCCACATCGGGCTCCCTACATAGAGCCTGCTTCTCCCTCTGCCTGTGTCTCTGCCTCTTTCTATCTCTCTGTGTGTCTCTCATGAATATATAAATAAAATCTTTAAAAAAAGTAAATACAAATTCTACTCATTACTCAACTTTCACTAACACCTAAAACTCTATAGTGATGTTTACATTTTAAAGAGGATTCTCAGGGCACCTGCGTGGTGCACTCAATTAAGTGCATGGCTCTTGGTTTCAGCTCAGGTAATGACTTCAGGGTCATGAGATCAAACTCCATGAGAGGCTCTCTGCTTAGCACAGAGTCTGCTGAAGATTCTCTCTCCCTCTCTCTCTGTTCCTCCTCCACTCTCACATAAATAAATCTAAAGTGTCTGTAAAAAAAAATCATTAAAAAATTAAGAGAATTTTTAATTACTTTATTCAAAATCCCTGTTGGGATAGATTCTGTTTACCAACATAATGAGAAGTTCTCCATAAACAAAAGTGTTACTCTTTTCTTTTGTTGAGGGTCAACACCTCACTCTGTGACCCTTTGGGGGTTGAAATAAGGAATATAGTAGCTTTTAACATTGGCCAGACAATGAATTGTATACCTTCAAAATTAAAATATTAGGCCCAAGAATTGGTATTTAGACAGCAGATGGGTATTAAGGAGAGCACTTATTGTAATGAACACTGGGTGTTGTAAGTTCAAGTGTACATCTGAAACCAATATTACACTGTTGTTAACTGGCTGGAATGTGAATAGAACAACAACAACAACAACAAAAACCCAAAACGAAATAAATAAAGTGATTGGAATCCCATCATCTGGCTCTGTCTTACTTTACACATGATCAGAAAGGTTTAAGTGAATTACCCAAGCTACACATTCAGGTAGTTATAATTCTGAAATTAGAACCTGGGGCTTCTGACTTCTCTTGAGCTGTAACTTCAATAGGTCCATCATTTAGATAAAATCTATCTTCCAGGGAAGCCCAGGTGGCTCAGTGGTTTAGTGCTGTCTTCGGCCCAGGGTGTGATCCTGGAGACCTGGGATCGAGTCCCATGTCAGGCTTCCTGAATGGAGCCTGCTACTCCTTCTGCCTGTGTCTCTGCCTCTCTCTCTGTGTGTGTCTCTCAGGAATGAATGAATAAATAAAAATCTTTAAAAAAAATCATCTGTCTTCCACTTAGATCCCATCACTCACAGATAACTTGTATATATTGTTCTCTATTAATCTTTTGAAATCACTTCCATTTCTAGGTGTCTGCGTAAGCAGGGAGGGATTAAAAATATCAGACTAGAGAAGCCCTGGAAGCCCACATACTGGAAGAAATGTCAGTTCTTAGGAGAGAAACTTTAGGCCCACTTATCTACATTCTGAGATGAAGCCCTGGCCTAAAATGTTCCTGACATCTAGGTCTAATTCAATCTTGCAGATACACTAGAACCATTGATACAAGCAATGAAAACTAGAACTATGGGCATCCCAACAAGAAATTTCACCCACTTTATATTCTTTTCCCTTCATCTCAATATACTACCTTCCTTGCTCTTTTTCCTGCTACCCTTTCTCTAAAATGCAGAAGAAAGTCATTATTATCTATACCTCATTCAGGCTTATCTCTATTCTACAAGTACAGAGATGGAAAACATGAGCCTAAGCCTACTCTTCTTGGCATCTTCCAAAAAAAAGCATTTTGTTGTATATATATTCTAATATATAGAATAAAATGCTTTAATCATCTTTAACTCCTTATGTTTCCATTTTCAACTTCTGAAGTCAATTAATTTTTGTCTCTTATTGTTATCGTGTAGGTCCTTAGGTCCTTTTTTCTTTTTGATTTCTACATCGGTCTTTTCTCTGCCCCCACTTCTCTCTATTTTTTTCTTCTATTTGATATAATGAAAAATCCACCTTTAGAACTTCCCGATGAAGTTTAAAACAGTGTCAGGCAATGACTCTGAGAATAAGTAGGCTTAGTGTGCAGCTGAGCAGGAAGCATCATGACAATTAGGACCAGATATGGAAAGCAAAGATAAAATATAAGGTAATTCAACATCCAACTGAAAATTGAATGAGTGCGTTGCCATCAAATGAGACCATTATCTACCTGGGAATAAAGTGTATAAGCTCCTCTTCCACATTTGCATTCTTGAAATAAAATAAAAACAAAATGCACGTTTTTATAATATACATAAGAAGTAATAGAAAAATTCACACATGAATACTTATGGGTAGGAATTAGCTAAGGGGTCTCATCGTATTGCATCATTAAAAACTAACAAGTAAACTCTGGAGTTGGTATTGCCTGCAAACACAATTTAGCACCAATGGCAGTGTCCTGAGTACCTGAACCAGCTGATCTCAGAAGCAAGGATTTTTCCCAGGCTCAGTCCTCTCAGACAGCATAGAAATATTGATCTGTTCTGAAGTTTCCTGGAATATCCAACCCTACTTCCAAATTCCCAGAAATTCTACACTTCCATTATCTTGTTTGATAAAGCCAGCCAGACCGGTGACCACTGCCAGGTCCTTCAGTTTCCAGGTCTTACCAGAAGTATTCTCCTAACACAGAGCTGTCATTTCACTCTCTTGATGTCAATCAACATCATTGATGGTTAGACAGTGAACACCAACCAAATACATGAGGATTCCATATGAGACACCGATAATACTGCCAGCCTCACCTCTGGGCACATATGCTATGTTCTATTGCCAGATTTAAGAACTTGATGGTCTTTTGGGGGTTTGTGTTCGGGACTTTTCAATAGCTACTCTCTATGTTCTCGAGTTAGTTAATTTTAACACATTATTTTAGTACGTACTTAAAATGTCACATTCTATGTAAAGCATTCCTTCCCTCAGAGAAATTGAAACTCTACATCCTTTAATCATTTCTATTCTAGAACTATCACATTTAAATTTAATAATTTCCTTATTACACATGAGACCAGTGGTTGGTTGATAAATTTTGTACATTAGCCCCTATATGACCCTCTGTTTTTGTAAGCAGTTTTTATATTACCATTGTGGTACTCATTTGTTTCCATATTGTCTATGGATGCTTTTATGCAACAGTGGCAATGCTGAGGAGTTGCCACAGAACCTGCGATATATAATACAATCCTGAAATATTCATTATCTGACCCTGTTCAGGAAAAGCTTGCTGAGCTCTGCACCAGAGTTGGACATTCTGAAATAAGATATACTGTGCCATATTCATCTTTCCATATCCATAAGCTCACAAACTACTTGAGTAGGGGTTAAAAATTCTTGTTAAGTGAATGGATTTCTCTTGATCTTCTTTCATATTTCTTAGAATTTTATTTATGCTTCTCTCATTTACAGAAGACATTGTCATAAAGAAATCAAAAGATTTTAGTGCTCTAATATATAGCCAGCACTAATTATATGTACATTAAATATGCAGAAAGAATGAATTTGATTAAACTTTCAAATCTAAGCAACATGTTATTGGACACTAATTGGCAGATGAAAAATACTTTAAGGGATAGTTGATGCAAGGATGTAGGATGGCCAAGATGAAGTGAGAGAAATTAAGCTGCTAACTTCATAAACACTGGAAGACATTCGTATATTTAAACAAAGTAGACAAATTAAAATAGTGGCATTTGTGACTTCCTTTTTATATTTCATCTTTTTAATATTTTATTATTATAATAGGTTCTTTAGAAGTATTAATAATTATAATTCATTAATAAAAATAACTCATTACTAACTTTGAAATATAGTGGTGAAGATCAGATTATGTATCTTAATGTACACGTATTAGCCTGGCATTCAGTAGATATTATTGTCACCCTCTGCAAAAGTTAATCAAACTAAGGACAACTAAACCAGGCATTTCCATCCTTGACCATGTCCCTGGCATGTGTTATGAAGATACATCCTGCGATCTATGCATAGGAATTACATTTCAAAAAGCTAGACTTCAAGAAATTTCATTTTTTTCTCCAAGCCAGAATCCGTCATATGTTTAACTCTAATTCAGAGAAAAACATTTCAAACCTTATCTTTATTTTTTCACATACCACTAGAAAAAAAAGAGAGAAAGAGAGAGAGAGAGAGAGAGAGAGACCCTTTTGATGTTTTTCCCCAGGTTTGCAGACATTCTATCTGACAGTGAAAGTGATCTAAGGTTGTGTGGCTCAAAAGCCAAGGTAGTTTCCAAAGTGCTTTCCCCACTGGGCACACACAAAATATGCCCTTTGATTATAACCTTCAGCCTTTTTTTTCAAGACTAGTTTCTGTTCATAACTCTTTGGGGCTTAGAGTCAACTCAGGTTTGTTTTTAAGCAAAGAATATTTCTTAAAGCTGCATGCAAGGTTGATAGGCCGGCGGTTTCGATTTCAGTTTTCCAACTATGCCACATTGTTTGCATCTGTGTTTCAGCAAAGCCTTAAAAGCATTTCTTTTCCTGTGGCTGTTTGCAATTACCTCTGCTGGCCATACATCTATACATACTAGTAGGAGAGCATTCTCTTCGGTATTTAATAGAGCTGCAATTAGAATTAATGTTAGACTCTTACTCAGTTAAAATCCCAGAAGAAAATAATTTAATGGTAAAGTCATAATTGTATCCTATTTTAACTAGAGAAATTAAAAATTTGTTGCTAATCCACTTCGAGTTGGTAACTGAAAAATAGAATGTACTATTCCATTAAAAAAGACAGAAAAATAATAGCAACCTCAACCAAGACCTAATCCAAATCAGTTTAATGAATGTCAGACATGTATATATATATATAAAAGCTATATATATTTTTTAGAACTTAGAATAATTTGGGGTTTTTTTTGGTAAAATAACTCATGTTAAGCATCTATGGACTTCACATGCACAGACAACGCTACTGGCTCATCATTATGAATGTTTAAGATGCTGTTATTCCAAATGTCTAGTATATTTGTTCTGGGTTATCACCATATGATTTGGTCTTCTTGTCCATGGCCCATGGTAAAACTAATTATATCTATTAAAAAAAAGAGAGACCAAAGGGAAACAATTTCAGGGTATGTAATAAAGTTAAAGATCTACTCCTTCCACCAAATATACTGAAATTAAAGTATTATGGTTTTAATTCTATTAGCCATGTTCCAAAAGGCAAACTACAGCCAGAGACCCATGTGCCTCCTTTTGTAAATAAAGTTCTCTTGGAACACAGCCACATCCACTCATTTACATTTGTCTGTGGCTGCTTTCCAGCTACAACAGCAGTGTTGAGTAGCTTTGACAGAAACTATAAGGCCAAGAAGCCTAAATATTTACTAAAAGCCCTTAAGAAGTTTTCTGACTGATTCTCCAGAATATTAGAATCTGAAACGGTGGTCTCAAGTCAGTTCTACTGTCTTTGAATACCAAGAGCACTGGAAATAAAGATAATCCAGATATTAATTCCAGGGGCTATAAATTTACCACTGACATAAAATGTTTTGCATGACATTAGGCCAACATGTTTTCTGACCTTCAGACCGGAGCACTCAACTGCTCACTGGCCACTTCAACTTGGACATAACAAGTTACCAAATTCTTTTACATCTCTCAGACATTAGTCTTATCCATCCTGTAATAGATACTCCAAATTGCTTCCAGGGAATGCTTTAAAAGACAAAATTGACCATGTATATATTTGAAATTTGTAAAATCTGTGAGCACCATTTAATATTCTTTAAGATAAAATCAAGCTACTTACAAAGGCTTAAGATCCATGAGATGGATCAAATCTTGGGTCCAACTAATTGATAAACTGGTTATGTGAAATTCGTCTCTTGGCTCATGGACTTTAAGTAGTTGCCCATTCAACATTGGCTCTGCCAATGTTCACTCATCCAAAGCACCGACTGAGATATTAGCCTACCAATAAAACGACCTTAATTTACCTTGACCCATAGGTTAGGTACCACATATGTACCTCAGAAAGATCCTGCTAGCCTTATCGTGACAGTATGACTTTAGACCGTAATTGTTTTTCTTTATTTTTCTCCAAGTTATTTAAAGGATAAGCTTCTTGAGGATACAGCCTTAATTGATTTTGGTTTCCATTTTCTAAGTGCTTAAAACAAATAAAATACTTACTGAGTATTAAATGAACAGAGTACTGAGTCTTTGGTGAGACTCAAGAGCCTAGTAGAAAATAATTCTAGGGACACCTGGAACCACCTCAACCACCTCAGTTGGTTAAGCATCAGGGTCCTGGGATCAAGCTCTACACTCTCCCTTTCCTTCTCCCTGTGCTCTGCCTGCTTGTGAGCTCTCTCTCTCACTCTTTCTGTCAAATAAATAAATACAATTAAAAAGAAAAGAATTCTAGAAAGAATTCTAGAAGAATGAGAAAAGGCTATTTGTGTGATACTAATGCTAATTAACAAAAGACTGCACCTTCATTCTTTCTTCTACAACAAGAACTCTAAGTAGTTTGGACAATTTTTGAAAAAAAAAAAAACAATAAAGAACACTGACCAACTTGAAAAAAATCCTAACTTCTTCATATTGTCAGCAATCAATAATTTAACTACATAAGATATTGTGTTACCACAATATTCCTACTCTGTATAAGAAGGGCAACTGGCAACTTAACTGCTTCTTTAAAAGTTTATGAACTGAAAAAATATTTTATCCTATTTGCAAATATTATTAATATGGTTACTATAAACCTCTACTTTTACAACTTAGATGGCATAATTACCATTTACACATTCAAATTAGCTTATTATCTACATTTTACAGATGAGGAAACACACATACACAAGTAAATTAAACCATTTCAAGGCCATAAGGTAAATAATAAAATTTTATTGTATTTTATTTTATTTTATTTTATTTTATTTATTTGTTTTTTTTAATAATAAAATTTTAAATGCATAAATTCCCATCTCATTTCCATGGCTAATGCTTAAAATTAGGATTTTAGTTATATTTTATTTGCAAAGTTTTCAACAGTAAGGTAAGAACTATTATTATAACAATAGACCAAATAACTCCTTGGGAGTCCTTTATTATTGCAAAATATCATGTAAGAAATATGTACATCAAAGCAGAAAAATCATGAAAACTATTTTTTTTTAGTCTAACTAGTCACATTCGTAGCAGACTGGGAATAATACAATTTTCTAATTCTAACAGCCTAGCAGATTGCAACAAAAGACTATACCTCCAAAAATCGATTTGATTTTTGCTGTCTGATCCTTATCTTTCACCAAATATGGTGAATTCTCTATCTTACTCATCTAATACTTCCAATCACTTTTTTAGCTTTTCCACAAAATGTCTAGCCCCGTAAGTCATAACCTCTTTGAACAAAAAAATCTCACCTTTGGAAATAAAACCAGTAACAATAGATCACAGTGGCAAGAACATTATTTATATCTTAATAAGGAAACATCTAAAGTGGATTTTCCGGAATCCCTGGGTGGCGCAGCAGTTTGGCGCCTGCCTTTGGCCCAGGGCGCGATCCTGGAGACCCGGGATCGAATCCCATATCAGGCTCCCGGTGCATGGAGCCTGCTTCTCCCTCTGCCTGTGTCTCTGCCTCTCTCTCTCTGTGACTATCATAAATAAATAAAAATTTAAAAAACAATAAAGTGGATTTTCCTTTAACTCTTAGAAATCCTGTCATTCTATACCAAATACACTGAGAATAAAGGAAAATTCAGACTGGGAATAAATAATTTTAATGAAAAATTAGAACATCCTCTTTAATATTTGGCCCTTTTGCTTATAGCCCCCAAGATTTGTGGGTATCAGGTGCATATTTCTTGTGATAAAGTTCCTCAAAGGAAAGCCATGTAAAAGGCATTTCTTAGAAATTCTGTTAAACAATCCTGCACAAAGACACTTTCAACTTTACTATGTTCACTAGCTTAGTTGTTAGAAAACCAAAGTTGTAAAGAAATAAAAAGCAAAGACCCAAAATGGGAAGTATGTACTCCAGCAAATTATTCTCTAAATAACCTGTAGTTCTAGAATAACAGAATTTTTTAATAAGATTTGAAAATTGGTCAGCCTACGCTTCTTTTGAATGAATCTGTGTGCTTTTACAACGTGTTTGTTTCTGATTTTAGTGGGCAATAAACTGAAACTGATTCTAATTCTGATCTTTGTGACAGTGACTTTAACAAGATCAAGAGTCCAGAAATTCCTCTTTGCTGTCACTCACTGACAGAAATGTACATAATAGTGCACAGCAGGAGGTACGACCTTGAAAACCACCAAGGAACATAATAGTAAGGTACCATGGAAGTAAAGGAGAAGTATCCAGGGGATAGAACTCTGCTGTCTCTCTCCAGCAGAGACACGGGAAAGGAGGCAAAGAACATGGACAGAAAAGATATTATTGATATAGACCATAATTAGGGCAGAAGTTCATCGAAATTATTTATAAGTGAAATTAGATGATTATACATGTCAGATTCAGCAAAGCATTCTAAGGAAAAAGAATTTATGATCTCAACAACAGTATATAGTTGTAATGAAGAATGACATTTAAAAAACATTGCTTTACCTAACAAATACTTCTTAATCAAAAATGTCACCTCAACTTTTCTTGGCTGGATTACAGTACTGGGAAAATATTTAGCAGGGTTTTTTTAAAGCTTTTTGAAAACATATTTTATTTTATTTATTCATGAAACACAGAGAGGCAGAGACATAGGCAGAGGGAGAAGCAGTCTAGCGAGGAGAGCCTGACGCGGGACTTGATCCTGGGACCCTGGGATCACTATCTGAGCCAAAGGCAGACACTCAACCACTGAGCCACCCAGGTGCCCCAATATTTAGCAGTTTTGATTTAATTCTTCCTGCAGATGTTAATCAAACATTTAAAGGCACTTTTCAAATTGGGGTATTTGTGGCAGAGCAGGTGTTATAAACAAAGTTTGGGTCCTTCTAAAATATATCTGTTGAAATCTAATTCCCACGATGATAGTATTTGCAGGTGGGGCTATGAGAGGTGAGTAGACCATCAAGGTAGGGGCCTCAGGAATGGCATTAGTGCCTTTTTAAAAGACACCCCAAAGAGATTTCTGACCCCTTCCACCATGTGAGGTTACAGTGAGAAAGCCGTCTATGAATCAGAAAGCAGGTCTATACCTACCAGACACTGAATCCTGGATTTCCCTCTCCAGGACTCTGAAAAATAAATTTGTGCTGGAGGAGGGGCAAGACGGTGGAAGAGGAGGGTCCCCAAGTCACCTGTCCCCAACAAATTACCTAGATAACCTTCAAATCATCCTGAAAATCTACGAATTCGGCCTGAGATTTAAAGAGAGACCAGCTGGAACGCTACAGTGAGAAGAGTTCACACTTCTATCAAGGTAGGAAGACCGGGAAAAAGAAATAAAGAAACAAAAGGCCTCCAAGGGGGAGGGGCCCGCGAGGAATTAGAGCAGGACCCCGGAGGGCGGGGATGCCCTCGGGCTGCCGGGAAACTAACAGGCACCTGCGCCCCTGAGAGTGCGCCGAGCTCCCAAAGGGCTACAGCACGCACGGCGGGACCCGGGACCCGGAGTGGCTCGGAGGGGCTCGGGCGGCGGCTCCGCAGAGGGGGCTGCGGGCGGGAGCGAATCCAACAGCGCAGGCCCCGGAGCACAGGGCCCGGGACACAGCCCAGGATCCAGCCTCCCCCGGGACAGGCAGAGGCCGGGAGGGCCCAGGACAGCGAGGACTCTCCTGCCCGGAGCTGAGCAGGTCAGCGGCCCCGCCCCGGAGCCCCCAGGCCCTGCAGACGGAGAACCCCGGAGTTACTGCGGGTGCTGACTCCAGGGCTGCAGAGCTGGCCCCGCCACTGCGGCTGTTCCCCCTGGGGCCTCACCGGTGAACACCCCCCACTGAGCCCTGCACCAGGCAGGGGCAGAGCAGCTCCCCCAAGTGCTAACACCTGAAAATCAGCACAGCAGGACCCTCCCCCAGAAGACCAGCAAGACGGACCAGTTCCAGGGGAGGTCAAGGGACTCAAAATATACAGAATCAGAAGATACTCCCCGTGTTTTTTTGTTTTTGTTTTGGTTTGTGTTTGTTTTTTTTCTTTCTCCTTGATTTCTGATTGCTTCCTCCACCCCACCCCCCCTTTGTTTCTCTCCTTTCTTTTTCTTCTTTCCCCCCCTTTTGTTCTTCTTTCTCTTTTTTCTTTTTCTCTTTTCTTTCCTTCTCTCTTTTTTTCTCCTTTTCCCAACACAACTTGTTTTTGGCCACTCTGCACTGAGCAAAATGACTAGAAGAAAAACCTCACCTCCAAAAAAAGAATCAGAAACAGCCCTCTCTCTCACAGAGTTACAAAATCTGGATTACAATTCAAGCCAGAAAGCCAATTCAGAAGCACTATTATACAGCTACTGGTGGCTCTAGAAAGAACCATAAAGGACTCAGGAGACTTCATGACTGCAGAATTTAGATCTAATCAGGCAGAAATTAAAAATCAATTAAATGAGATCCAATCCAAGCTAGAAGTCCTAACGACGAGGCTTAACGAGGTGGAAGAACGAGTGAGTGACATAGAAGACAAGTTGATGGCAAAGAGGGAAACTGAGGAAAAAAGAGACAGGCAATTAAAAGAACAGGATAGATTAAGGGAGATAAATGACAGCCGGAGGAAGAAAAACCGATGTTTAATTGGGGTTCCCGAGGGCGCCGAAAGGGACAGAGGGCCAGAATATGTATTTGAACAAATCCTAGCTGAAAACTTTCCGAATCTGGGAAGGGAAACAGGAATTCAGATCCAGGAAATTGAGAGATCCCCCCCTTAAATCAAAAACCGTTCAACACCTCGATATTTAATAGTGAAGCTTGCAAATTCCAAAGATAAGGAGAAGATCCTTAAAGCAGCAAGGGAAAAAAAGTCCCTGACTTTTATGGGGAGGAATATTAGGGTAACAGCAGACCTCTCCACAGAGACCTGGCAGGCCAGAAAGGGCTGGCAGGATATATTCAGGGTTCTAACTGAGAAGAACATGCAACTAAGAATACTTTATCCAGCAAGGCTCTCATTCAGAATAGAAGGAAAGATAAAGAGCTTCCAAGACAGGCAGGAACTGAAAGAATATGCGACCTCCAAACCAGCTCTGCAAGAAATTTTAAGGGGGACTCTTAAAATTCCCCTTTAAGAAGAAGTTCAGTGGAACAATCCACAAGAACAAGGACTGAATAGATATCATGATGACACTAAACTCATATCTGTCAATAGTAACTCTGAACGTGAACAGGCTTAATGACCCCATCAAAAGGCGCAGGGTTTCAGACTGGATAAAAAAGCAGGACCCATCTATTTGCTGTCTACAAGAGACTCATTTTAGACAGAAGGACACCTACAACCTGAAAATAAAAGGTTGGAGAACCATTTACCATTCAAATGGTCCTCAAAAGAAACCAGGGGTAGCCATCCTTATATCAGATAAATTAAAATTTACCCCGAAGACTATAGTGAGAGATGAAGAGGGACACTATCTCATACTCAAAGGATCTATCCAAAAAGAGGACTTAACAATCCTCAATATATACGCCCCGAATGTGGGAGCTGCCAAATATTTAAACCAATTAATAACCAAACTCAAGAAATACTTTGATAATAATACACTTATACTTGGTGACTTCAATCTAGCTCTTTCTACCCTCGATAGGTCTTCTAAGCATAACATCTCCAAAGAAACGAGAGCTTTAAATGATACACTGGACCAGATGGATTTCACAGATATCTACAGAACTTTACATCCAAACTCAACTGAATACACATTCTTCTCAAGTGCATGTGGAACTTTCTCCAGAATAGACCACATCCTGGGTCACAAATTGGGTCTGAACCGATACCAAAAGATCGGGATAGTCCCTTGTATATTCTCAGACCATAATGCCTTGAAATTAGAACTTAATCACAACAAGAAGTTTGGAAGGACCACAAACATGTGGAGGTTAAGGACCATCCTGCTAAAAGATGAAAAGGTCAGCCAGGAAATTAAGGAAGAATTAAAAAGATTCATGGAAACTAATGAGAATGAAGATACAACCGTTCAAAATCTTTGGGATGCAGCAAAAGCAGTACTGAGGGGGAAACACATCGCAATACAAGCATCCATTCAAAAACTGGAAAGAACTCAAATTCAAAAGCTCACCTTACACATAAAGGAACTAGAGAAAAAGCAACAAATAGACCCCACCCCCAGCAGAAGAAGACAGTTAATTAAAATTGGAGCAGATCTAAATGAAATCGAGACGAAAAGAACTGTGGAACAGATCAACAGAACCGGGAGTTGGTTCCTTGAAAGAATTAATAAGATAGATAAACCATTAGCCAACCTTATTAAAAAGAAGAGAGAGAAGACTCATATTAATAAAATCATGAATGAGAACAGAGAGATCACTACCAACACCAAGGAAATACAAACGATTTTAAAAACATATTATGAACAGCTCTACGCCAATAAATTAGGAAATCTAGAAGAAATGGACTCATTCCTGGAAAGCCACAAACTACCAAAACTGGAGCAGGAATAAATAGGAAACCTGAACAGGCCAATAACCAGAGAGGAAATTGAATCAGTCATCAAAAACCTCCCAAGAAACAAGAGTCCAGGGCCAGATGGCTTCCCAGGGCAATTCTATCAAACGTTTAAAGAAGAAATCATACCTATTGTACTAAAGCTGTTTGGAAAGATAGAAAGAGATGGAGTACTTCCAAATTCGTTCTATGAGGCCACCATCACCTTAATTCTGAAACCAGACAAAGACCCCACCAAAAAGGAGAATTACAGACCACTATCCCTGATGAATATGGATGCAAAAATTCTCAACAAGATACTAGCCAATAGGATCCAACAACACATTAAGAAAATTATTCACCATGACCAAGTAGGATTTATCCCCGGGACACAAGGCTGGTTCAACACTCATAAAACCATCAATGTGATTCATCATATCAGCAAGAGAAAAACCAAGAACCATATGATACTCTCATTAGATGCAGAGAAAGCATTTGACAAAATACAGCATCCATTCCTGAACAAAACCCTTCAGAATGTTGGGACAGAGGGAACTTTCTTTGATACCTTAAAAGCCATCTACGAAAAGCCCACAGCAAATATCATTCTCAATGGGGAAGCACTTGGAGCCTTTCCCCTAAGATCAGAAACAGGACAGGGATGTCCACTCTCACCACTGCTATTCAACAGAGTACTGGAAGTCCTCGCCTCAGCAATCAGACAACAAAAAGACATTAAAGGCATTCAAATTGGCAAAGAAGAAGTCAAACTCTCCCTCTTCACTGATGACATGATACTCTACATAGAAAACCCAAAAGCCTCCACCCCAAGATTGCTAGAACTCATACAGTAATTTGGTACCGTGGCAGGATACAAAATCAATGCCCAGAAATCAATGGCATTTCTACACACTAACAATGAGACTGAAGAAAGAGAAATTAAGGAGTCAATCCCATTTACAATTGCACCCAAAAGCATAAGATACCTAGGAATAAACCTAACCAAAGAGGTAAAGGATCTGTACCCTAAAAACTATAGAACACTTCTGAAAGAAATTGAGCAAGTAACAAAGAGATGGAAAAATATTCCATGCTCATGGATTGGCAGAATTAATATTGTAAAAATGTCAATGTTACCCAGGGCAATTTACACGTTTAATGCAATCCCTATCAAAATACCATGGACTTGGGATCCCTGGGTGGCGCAGCGGTTTGGCGCCTGCCTTTGGCCCAGGGCGCGATCCTGGAGACCCGGGATCGAATCCCACATCAGGCTCCCGGCGCATGGAGCCTGCTTCTCCCTCTGCCTGTGTCTCTGCCTCTCTCTCTTTCTCTCTGTATGACTATCATAAATAAATAAAATTAAAAATAAAAAAAAAAATACCATGGACTTTCTTCAGAGAGTTAGAACAAATTATTTTAAGATTTGTGTGGAATCAGAAAAGACCCCTAATAGCCAGGGGAATTTTAAAAAAGAAAACCATAGCTGGGGGCATCACAATGCCAGATTTCAGGTTGTACTACAAAGCTGTGGTCATCAAGACAGTGTGGTACTGGCACAAAAACAGACACATAGATCAATGGAACAGAATAGAGAACCCAGAAGTGGACCCTGAAATATATGGTCATCTAATATTCGATAAAGGAGGAAAGACTATCCACTGGAAGAAAGACAGTCTCTTCAATAAATGGTGGTGGGAAAATTGGACATCCACATGCAGAAGAATGAAACTGGACCACTCTCTTTCACCATACACAAAGATAAACTCAAAATGGATGAGAGATCTAAATGTGAGACAAGAGTCCATCAAAATCCTAGAGGAGAACACAGGCAGAACACTTTTTGAACTTGGCCACAGTAACTTCTTGCAAGATACATCCACAAAGGCAAAGAGAACATTTGAAAAACATGCATTCCTCTGCGACCCTTATTCAAAGCACGTTTAGATCTTTAGTGATGAAGAAAAGGTTCATTTCCCTCAAAAGAGCTACTGTTTTTGTTCAGAGAAAATCCCGGGCCACCATTTGTGCCAGGCATCACTTGCACCAATTCTTGAAATTAAAAAAAGCGGTCATTACAATCCAGTCATCTTACCCAAGGCTGGTGGCAAAGAAGAAGCTGCAAGAGATGCACAGGGCTGCGGTTCTCATCCAGGCCACTTACAGAATGCACAGAACATATGTTACATTTCAGACCTGGAAACATGCCTCCATTTTAATTCAGCAACATTACAGAACATACAGGGCTGCAAAATTGCAAAGAGAAAATTCTGTTCGACAGATACGTTCTGCTTTGATCATTCAGGCTGCATATAAGGGAATGAAAGCAAGACAGCTTTTAAGGGAAAAACACAGAGCTGCTATCCTAATACAAAGCACATACAGAATGTATAGGCAGTATCTTTTTTACCAAGAGATCCAGTGGGCTACAAAAGTAATACAAGAAAAATATAGAGCAAATAAAAAGAAAGCTCTTCAACACAGTGCACTCAGGAATGCAGCAGCAGCCTGCACTGAAGCAGATTTCCGGGACATGATCCTAAGGAAACCGATTCAGGAACAGCATCAGGCTGCCACTATTATTCAGAAGCATTTTAAAGCCTCCAAAGTAAGGAAGCATTATCTCCCCTTGAGAGCAAATGTAATTTTTGTCCAAAGACGATACAGGCACTAACTGCAGTGCGCACCCAGGCAGTCGTGTGTACACAGTCTTCATATAGAAGTTGTAAGGTGCAAGAGGACATGCACCATAGGCACCCGGCTGCCACACGAATTCAGTCATTCTACCGAATGCACAGAGCCAAACTCGATTATCAAGCAAAGAAAACCGCCGTTGCTGTAATACAGAATTATTTTAGGTCCTATATCCGAGTAAAAGTGGAAAGGGAACATTTTTTGGCAGTTCAGAAGTCTGTGCGAATTATTCAGGCTGCTTTTAGGGGCATGAAGGTTAAAGAGAGACTGAAAACCCTCTCGGAGGTAAACGTGGTAGCCAGTGCTAAGCAGTCTGCCTTCTGCTCTTGCAGAACCGAAGCTCAGTGTGCAGCTGTTCACGGCTCAGCACTTAGGACTCAGAAGTGGCGTGGAGCTTCCCTGGTCACTTGTTCACAAGAGGCCGAGTACCCCCAGAGAGAGGCTCTAGTAGCGACTCAAAGAGCTTTCTGCGAGATGGTCACAAGGAAATTGGAAACACAGAAGTGTGCCCTGCGCATTCAGTACTTCCTTCAGATGGCCGTGTGTCGGAGAAGGTTTGTCCAGCAGAAAAGAGCTGCGGTGACCCTCCAGCAGTACTTCAGGACGTGGCAAACAAGAAGGCAGTTTTTATTGTACAGGAAGGCAGCAGTCGTCTTACAAAATCACCACCGAGCCTTTTTGTCTACAAAACATCAAAGACAAGTATATTTACAAATTAGGAGCAGCATTATCATGATTCAAGCTAGAACGAGAGGATTTATACAGAAACGGAGGTTTCAGAAAATTAAAGATAGCACCATAAAAATCCAGGCTGTGTAGAGGAGCTATAAAGCCAGGAAATATTTACATCAAGTGAAAGCTGCCTGCAAGATTCAAGCCTGGTATAGGTATTGGAAAGCACGTAAAGACTATCTAGCTGTATTAAAAGCTGTTAAAATCATTCAAGTTTGCTTCTACACCAAACGGGAGAGAACACGGTTTCTGAATGTGAGAGCATCAACAATTATCATTCAGAGAAAATGGAGGGCTATACTTTCTGGAAGAATAGCTCGTGAACACTTCTTAATGATGAAAAGACATCAAGCTGCTTGTTTGATCCAAGCGAATTTTAGAAGATACAAAGCAAGGCAGGTCTTTCTCCGGCAGAAGTCTGCTGCTTTGACCATACAGAGATATATACGAGCCAGAAAGGCCGGAAAATGTCAAAGGATAAAATATGTAGAATTAAAAAAATCTACAGTTGTTCTACAAGCACTAGTGCGTGGTTGGTTAGTAAGAAAAAGAATTTCAGAACAAAGAACCAAAATCAGACTTCTTCACTTCACAGCAGCTGCATATTATCACCTGTCTGCTCTTAAAATTCAAAGAGCATATAAACATCACATGTCTATGAAGAATGCTAACAAGCAGGTTAATGCAGTCATCTGTATCCAGAGGTGGTTTCGAACAAGATTACAGCAAAAGAGGTTTGCTCAGAAATACCCTAACATCCTCACAAGTCAGCATGAAGTTCCAGAATGTATGAGCCAGCAGAATAGAGCTGCATCAGTAATACAGAAAGCACTACGCCGTTTCCTCCTCCGTAAAAAACAGGAAAAATTTAATAATGCAATCAGTAGAATTCAGGCATTATGGAGAGGATACTCTTGGAGGAAGAAAAATGATTGTACAAAAATTAAAGCTATACGACTAAGTCTTCAACTTGTTAACAGGGAGATTCGAGAAGAAAACAAACTTTACAAAAGAACTGAGCTTGCACTTCATTATCTTTTGACCTAGAAGCACCTTTCTGCTATTCTTGAGGCCTTAAAGCACCTAGAGGTAGTTACTAGATTTGTGAAGAAATCACAAATCCCCTACAAGCTATTCAAATGGTGATGGACACACTTGGCATTCCTTACTAGTAAATAACATTTTCAGTATGTACCGTAAAAAATACTAAAGCTAATCATGAATGTGTAAAGTGTTTTTGGCTCTCCTTTGTACAGCTTCTAAAATCTGACTCTGTATTAAAATTAAAATATATATATGTAACAATAAAAAAATGCAAAAAAAGCAAAAATGAACTATTGGGACTTCATCAAGATAAGAAGCTTTTGCACAGCAAAAGATACAGTCAACAAAACTAAAAGACAACCTACAGAATGGGAGAAGATATTTGCAAATGACGTATCAGATAAAGGGCTAGTTTCCAAAATCTATAAAGAACTTATTAAACTCAACACCAAAGAAACAAACAACCCAATCATGAAATGGGCAAAAGACATGAAGAGAAATCTCACAGAGGAAGACATGGACATGGCCAACATGCACATGAGAAAATGCTCTGCATCACTTGCCATCAGGGAAATACAAATCAAAACCACAATGAGATCCCACCTCACACCAGTGAGAATGGGGAAAATTAACAAGGCAGGAAACAACAAATGTTGGAGAGGATGCGGAGAAAAGGGAACCCTCTTACACTGTTGGTGGGAATGTGAACTGGTGCAGCCACTCTGGAAAACTGTGTGGAGGTTCCTCAAAGAGTTAAAAATAGACCTGCCCTACGACCCAGCAATTGCACTGTTGGGGATTTACCCCAAAGATTCAGATGCAATGAAACGCCAGGACACCTGCACCCCGATGTTTCTATCAGCAATGGCCACAATAGCCAAACTGTGGAAGGAGCCTCGGTGTCCATCGAAAGATGATGGATAAAGAAGATGTGGTCTATGTATACAATGGAATATTACTCAGCCATTAGAAATGACAAATACCCACCATTTGCTTCAACGTGGATGGAACTGGAGGGTATTACGCTGAGTGAAATAAGTCAATCGGAGAAGGACAAGCAGTGTATGTTCTCATTCATTTGGGGAATATAAGTAAAGGTGAAAGGGAATATAAAGGAAGGGAGAAGAAATGTTGGGAAATATCAGGAAGGGAGACAGAACATAAAGACTCCTAACTCGGGGAAACGAACTAGGGGTGGTGGAAGGGGGGGAGGAGGGCGGGTGTTGGAGCGGAATGGGTGACGGGCACTGAGGTGGACACTTGACGGGATGAGCACTGGGTGTTTTTCTGTATGTTGGTAAATTGAACACCAATAAAAATTAATTAAAAAAAATTAAAAAAGAAAAAAAAGAAAAAAAAAGAAAAAAAAAGAAAAACTAGCATCGCACGTTGCAAAGACGACAAAGATGAACAGTAAAATTCACTCAAATAATGTCGTTCTAGGTTAAAAAAAAAATGAAAAAGCCAGGAAAAACACCATAGCCTGTGCAGAGACCTCAGGAGAAAAGTTTCATGTTTTAGAATATTTCCTGGTAGTACCTACTCAGAGCATGAGACTCCTCAATATTTACTAGTACTGTTTCCCCAATATATATTTTTTAAGATTTTATTTATTCATTCATGAGAGAGACACACAGAAGCAGGGACATAGAAGAGACATAGGAGGCAGGCTCCTCACTGGGAGCCCGATGTGGGACTCGATCCTGAGACTCCAGGATCATGCCCTGAGCCGAAGGCAGACACTCAACTGCTGAGCCACCCAGGCATCCCAATATATATATATTTTTTAAAACAAAGAGCCCCATATATTCTTGGATCAGGCCCTAAAAGTTACATAGATCAGAAGATTCCACTTGAATTGTTCTTAATTCTTTGACTTGTAGTTGTTAACATATTTCATACAACTTGCACAATGCGAGTCATTTTAAATTTTTCATTTGAAGTTTAAATACAAATGTAGACATGATGAAAGTCTGAAATTTAGCCCCACACATCACGGATTCTCTACTGTCAACCCTGCACCATGGATCCCTGCTTTGAATTGCTCTACCTTTACTGGCTCTTCTCATTTCTAGCCCTTGCCTAGGATGAAGCCACCATAATTCCACCAGGAGATATTTCAACAGTGTCCTAATGGTCTCTCTGCTTCATCCTGCCCTGTTCACTCCAAACCTGGCTTGTGGAATGACATCTTAAAATGTCACTCTGATCAGGTCTCCTGCTCCTCCCCAGGGCCTGTGGGGAGTGGGAACCCATCATGGCCAACAGCCTGAGCTGATCTGGCCCGGACACCTCTTCCCTCTGCTTCCATCCCAGGTGATTTGGCCAACCCCTTTTCATACCTCACTTACCAGGAGCCCCTGCCTCCCTGAAATTGGCAGAAAGAACCAGATTCAGTCAGGCCCTCAGGTCTTTGCACACATGCCTGCCGCTACATGGTGCCCCCCCACCCCACTCCTTTGCCTGATCAGCTTTTATCTATTCTTCTAGATTCAAATCAGATCAGACCTTGCCTCCTCCAGGAAGCCTCTCCTCCCCGATTTTTCAACTGGCCAAGAAAAATAACCCATGCACCCCCAATAACATTCAGGACACCCCCAGCTAAGCCTTTAACCCATTATACTGAAATGGCAGCTTTACGTATCTGTTGCTCTCTCTAGATATTGAGCTCCTGGAGAGAAGAGACTTCTGTCCTACGGATTACTGGAATCTGAGCTAATAGGTCTTAGTAGATGACTGTCAGTTGGATTCCTTTCTTGTATCTCTATCTGCTTATCTTCCCAATTTCCTTTTAAAAAGAATGTCTCCATCCAACAAGAACGAAAACACACTTTTAGAAATGAGTAAAAGCCCTGAACCCACTCCCGCCTCCTCCAGAGCTCACCAACCAGCAAGAGGGAGAGAAATAAAGTTACGCCCCTGGGCACCTTATCCCGAGCCACTGAACATCTAGAGCAACCGATCCTGCCAGGAAGTCAGGAAAGAGGTTTCAGCACAGGCTGTCCAGGGAGGAGTAGAGGAGCACGTAGTAGGCACTGGGCACAGCGTAGCTAAAACTCATCAACAAGCAGTGAAAGCACCTGTTGTCCCTCTGGAAGCCACGAGAGGTGTCTGCCTTTGTGGCCTGGAGAGTTGCCACCTCATTGTTCTCATATCAAACAATTGCTTCTTTATCTCGTGGTGGCTTGCATCAGAGTTCCTTTACCACAGGAACACTTTTCATCTTCCTTCCCGGCCTTTATTCCGGGCAATTCATCTTTCTTTTCGCTGCCCTGTGCTACCACCCAGTTAATTGCTTATTCAAAGGTTTTCACGTCTACACTTCTTTTCCCGCTCAGTACGCAGGGAATGCAGCTTTCCCCCCCGTTTAAATTGTGGTCAGATGCACTAGAGATGCAGCCTTTCCTGTCTTTTCTCCCCCTTCCTGTGGGAAGGGGAACTTAGAGCCAGGGGGAGCTGTCCTGTGCCTGGGCTGAGGCCGCCAGAAGGGAGCCCTGCTCTGCGATGGTCTCCTGCTGCCCACACCCAGAGCCGGATGGAGAAGAACACAGCCCACCTTGTTCTGTGTCTCTGTGGTCCCAGAACTACCTACCATGATATAATGAGTTCCATTGGAAAATGGTACAATCTAGAAAAAGACCATTTGAAAGGATGCTTGTAGTCCTTTTCAGAGAATCAGTGATGGGAAGGGGCCCTGCAGCCTCCAGGCCTCCCTCTACCCGCAGCTTCAGATCTCTCCCTGCTGAGAACTCCCTTCCATGGATCATCATGGCTTGACCTGCTCCTAAGGTGTTCAGGACTCTACACATAGTTACCCCCCCAACCCCTCCCAGGCAAGTCCTCCCTGACCATCCTCACCCGATCAATCTCAAAACCCTGTTCCTGCTGAACGATGCCAGCTCTTATCCCCGCGTGAAATTATCCATGTGTTCGTTACTGTGCTTATTTCTGGTTTCCTCTCAAAATAAGTTCTATAAATTCCATGTAAGCAGGGAATTTGTCTTGCTGCCCACTCCCACTCCATGGTAAGGCACTCAGAAATATCTGGTGAAATAAGAACATGAAAGAACAAGGCCTTGGGCCGAGTTTTAGTATTAGAAGCTACTTCCTTCTGTGAAAGGGACAGTGATATTGATAAGTGTAAAATCATCGTCATGTATTAAAACCGATTTATTGGCTGTTAACTAAGGTTCAGACACAATATAGTCAGGAATTTGTGTCATCTGACTGAAGTCTAGAAACTCATCAAGTTACCACACGCTAAGGGTGACAGACCTGGGATGTGCCACGCACCTGACTCAGGGCTGCAACCCTTCCCCAGCTGCTGACTGCCCACCATTTCTCAACACAGAGTGTCCCCCAAGCTCTGTGATGAGAGCAGCCCCATCAAGCCCAAGGTCATGGCTCATGGACCCGTCCCCTACACAGGGCACACTTCACTATGAAATAATGTGTCTCAAAGGTCTCTATCAAAGACCCTCTTGGTACAAGAAAACGTCAAACACAGGCAACATAAGGAGGGCGTTTGGTGCAGAGGAAGCGCTCAGAAGATAAAGCCAAGGGACTTCGACTCTTTCAAGACAGGCAGCCCCCTCATGTGCCCTGGGGAGGTCGGGCCTGGCTTGGCTAGTTCTGTAGCACCTGCCTGTCGGAGGGGCGACAAGGATTAGGATAGTCCATTACAAGTACAACAGTATGATGATGGGGATGGCATTGCACTTTTGACTTGTACATTAGGTGCTGTATGCAGCTCATGTCAGTTCATTCTCAGGTGGCGCTGGAGGGGTGGGGATGCATCCTCAGCTCCACATCAGGATGGGCCAGTGAGCTCCGGAGGGTTACAGAACTAGGCTGCGCCTCCCAGCAAGGCGGAGATGGTGCTTGCAGTCCGACTCCCTGCCAGCCTCTCTAAAGCCGTGATGCTCCAATCACTCCACTCTCCCAATGCACAGTATGTCCTGTATGAAAAATTTTTAAGATTATTTTTCATTTTATGCAGAACTGTGAGTACAGTTCTTTCTCCCATTCCTCTGTTTCCTATAAAATAATGACATTTAAACTCTGCCAAACAATAAGAAAAATTCAAGGGAATTAAAATGTATATATATAAAAAGAAAAGGAAAGCAGAGTTAGGAAAGAAAACTGCAGACCGTCGTTTTGCTTGGGTGGCCAACTCAGGCACAAATATTAACACGGGACCCCTTGCCACAGTAACCAGAAGCGTGGTCTTGACCCTGACCCACTACTACTACTGCTGCTGCCCAAAATTGGTTGGAAATCTCAGCTTCTGCCCTTCTCCCTCATGGCTTCCTGGAGAGAAGTGAGTGTTACAGATCATTTATTTTTCCATTGAATGTGCCTTTGAACACCTCTATTTTCGGTTTTCTTTGACAGCATCATAGAGGTATGATGTACACAGGACTGCACATTTAATGGGTGCAATTTGAGAAGTTTGGATAGATGCAAACACCAGTGATATTAGGACGACCAAGGTAACATACTTAAAAAAAACAAAAACAAAAACAAAAAAGGGACACGAGGGAAATTTTGGAGGGTGTTGGATGCTTTGGTTTGGTTTTGGTGGGAAGCACACTTAACGGAAATCCACCCTCTTAATTTGAAGTACGTGGAACAGTACTGTGAGGTGCAGATGCCGTGCTGTACCAGGAGCTTCTGGAGCTTGTTCATTTAGCACAGATGAAACTTTGTACTCAACTGAGCAATAACCCCCAGGGCCAAGCCTCCAGCCCCTAAGTGGGGTCATGCTGTGCTATCCTGTGACTGGCTTATTTCACAGAGCAGGATATGCTTCTTGTTCAACCACCTTGTTACGAATGGCAGGATGCCCTTTTGATTCTTAAAGGAATTCCTTTAATTGCCAAATTTCAGGTTTATTCTTTTCTATTCATTATCTGGTGAAATTCTCCACCGTGCAGTGTATTTTCTGAATCATCCTTGTTATAGCTCCTTTTGAGACCTTGTCTAAGGATTCCAATAACTAAGTCCTTGGAGCTTGCTCTTGTGGTCTCTTTCTGTTCCCCTTTAATGCTGTTTCTGGACATATCTGGTGAGGTTTCAAAGAGCTGTCCGACATTGCCTGGGGAACAAAGAGACTCAGAAGATCACCCTCCCAATAGGTAGACAGAGTGGGGTCAAGTTGCCCAAGCCAACCAGGGGCTGAGGACAACCAGGGGCTCTGTAGGCTTGTAAGACTCTTTTAAGCTTGAGAGTCATTCTGACTCATGGGTCTCAGCTGATAACCTGGTGGCTTTCCCAGGACCCATTCTCCTTCATGGATGGTGAACCCCAAGCATTATCTTCTCTGCACCTTGAGATTATGCCCAGTGTTAGCCCATTTTTCAGTATTTTTATGAATCTGTTAGATCCTTGCCCTTCTCCCTTGAAGAACACCTATGCTCTGAGAGAAAGCTGAGCCTTGATATCCAAGATCTCATGAGAAGCTGGGCAGAGAGAAGTGGGCTCAGCTCCTGGCTGCCTCCACAGCCTGAAACTGTTTTTCTCTCTTTTGCCCCACAAGTGAGATTTCTCATTCAGCTGGTTTCTCAGCCTGTTAGCAACGGTCCTCTGCCGGTTCCTTTATGTGGGATTCTCATATGCTTACCCTGAGGTATGAATCAGCCAATAGACTGCAGGAAAAGCAGGTACAGAATGTGGGCTTATTTCTCCTCCATTTCCCTTCACTCAAGAACTTCACCTTCACCTTCCAAATCCCGGGTGCCACCATAGGTACCTGGCACCTTCAAACAGATCTTAGCATCTCATTCAGCCTCCCTTAGCTCTTAGCTCCTGGTGTTTGCACTGCTCTGTGCTTCCAGCCACTCCATAGTCCTCATGCAAAAAATCGATACAGGGGGTGGCATTTCTGATAAACACTCCAGAAATGGGGCCGATACAGGCAGGTCGTTTGGCAGCTCCAGCAAAAGAACCACAGCTGTCAGGTTGTAGGCAGAGTCAAATTATAAAACAAGTGGAGGAACATGGATAGAATGAACTCAGGAACAGAATCGTCCAAATGACTGGAAGCAGCACTTCAAGGGGATACCCAAGAGGGATGAGAAATATAGCTGGCAAATGGTTGGTCACCAAGATTCAAGGATCTTGGGTAACAAAGTTTGGGTTCTCCTCCCCACACATAAAATGGAAAATACTGAAGGAGTTTCACTGTTACCGTAAATTCTGAGACTGGTCCTATCAACGGACAGTGCAAACAGTGAAGCACCTGGTGGTAGGGGTGGGTTTGGGAAACAGGAGGTTAACATGACAGTTTATAGATGTACGTGAGGACGTGTTTTCCGCCTCTTTCTTCTGGTTCTGCCGTGACCATCCACCCCCAAGAGGCCTGACCGAGGTGCCTGTCAGTTTTTCCTGAGCTGAATGCCACCCCTTTTCTACTCAGTACACCATTCATGACTGTTGATCTCAGGGCATAGGAAGCTCCTCCTGGAGGGAAAGAGCTGCCCCAATCATCCATGAGAGTTTACAAAGGGCAGAGGCACATGATGAATGCTATTTCTTTCTCGCCATTGCACTGATCCGACAGTGTTTGCTTTCTTTTGGGGCAATGGCTCCAACCGGACAGCAAATGCCTGGAGAAGGAGCATCTTCTTTAGGAAAGCCAGTTCCCTGCTGGGCTAGGCTGCAGGAAGTCATACCAGGGAGCCTCCACCTTGAATAATTCCCTGGCATCCAGAGACTTGTAGGTTCACAAGAGGATTTCAACAGCTTGCAGGGCCATGTGTCTCTGCCCATAGGGGCACTCGCGTTAGCTAATCACATAGGAGCACATCACCAAGTGCTGCTTTGTTAAGTTATGGCAAGAAGCTGTCTTGTCACAGTGGGGAGATGCAGGTTGATGGGCCGAGCCCATTCCCTTCCTGTAGGCAGACTTACCAATAGCTGTAAGAACTCCCAAAACCTTTAAATGTATCCACAGAAGTGGAATTACAAGTCCAGGAAGATAAATATTAGTGTGCTGATCTCAGGTTATTTGCCCAAGTGTTTTTTTTTTTTTTAACAGTTTAATTTGTGAATCAAACTGGAAACACTTAAAATGCCCCGCACTGGGGAGAAAGGAGGGGGAAGTGGGTGAACTAAGCTGCTGTATGACCACATACTAGACTAGCATGACAAGTATTCAAATTTGTATTTGGTAAAATAGGTGATCATATGCGACATACAGACCATATATTCATTTTACAACGCAAATTGAGAAAATATGCATTGACTGTGTGCGTGCACGTGCACACACACACACACACAGACAAAAATTTTAACATTATTTATCCAAGGGTGATGGTGCCAATATTTGAATTTTCTCCTTACTTCACAGTGAACACGCATTTGTGCTTATAGAAAATATATGTCCACACGACTATACTTGATAATATGTATATTTGCACATTATGTATTAAACCAGGACTTAAGGATAAGAAGCTTGAGAGAAACTGGTATCTTAGAAAAACTTTTAAAAGATTATTTTGAGAGAGTGGGGGCAGGGGGAAGGCAGAGGGAGAGAGAATCTAAAACGGACTGAGCATGGAGCCTGTCTTGGGGCTTGATCTCATGATGGGGAGCTCATGACCTGAGCCACCCGAGTCACCCAGGCGACTCTAGAAAATACACTTTTAAAGTCAGGCAGACCTTTCTTAAGACTGTCGATTTCTAACTCTTGGGTCCTAGATTTAAAAAAGCAGTTTGTGTTTTTATTTCACAAAAATTGTGTAAGGTAGTTTTCATCCTCATTTCCAATCAACAGAACTCAGAAGCATAAAGCACCAAGCACATCACCAGTGCTCAGAATCGGGAGCTTTATTATTAAGGAATTATAATACCATTCCAGTTTTCTTAATGCCGGGACATGTACAGGTATGGCCCAGGCAAAGGATGCTGAGAGGACGGCCCAGCCTCAGAGGGTGATTCTGCAGTCTTTGGGGTGAGAACTCCCAGGCTCAGAGCAGCACCTTCTGGCACAAGCATTGGTCTCTGACTCTCTTCTATGTTCTACGAGGACCAGCGCTTCTGCTCTGCAAGATCTTTTCTGTGCATGTCTGACTAGCCAGGGCACAGACAACCATCTTGCCTCCTTTAGATGAACAGAGAGGTCCCTGCTCCCCCTCATTCTTCGCTTTCATTTCTGGAACTTCCTGAGGGCTTCAGACATTGCTTTGTCACCACATTCAAAACACAGGCACTCAGACATGGCCCTACCCTGCACCCCCTGCATGTGAGCACATTCTGCTCCAAGTACTGCAGGAGACACTGCAGTCCAGAAATCCCCGATTTCCAGCCTGGTCCCCACGGACACTTGTAGTTGGGCATTGTTTTAAGCAATGTTTAAATTCAAACTTTGCCTAGGCTTAGCTGTATGATTTGGGGTGAGTCACTTCCTCTGGCTGGGCCTCTGCCAAATCTCAGATCTCCCCACCTGGGAGGGCCTTTATGCATCATCTTGTCCAAACTCCTCATTTTGTCAGATGAACAATCACTCCGCCCCCAGCCCAATCACCCTGTGGTCCCGAGGATCAGTCTCAGCCTACCCTCTCCCCCTCTGGAGAAGTGGAGGCTGGGGCATCACAGGCCAGCAGAGGCGGCTGGTGACTCATGTGCATGGAGGGAGCTTCTCCGCCGAATCGCCTCTATCAGAGTTGCTATGTGCCGAGCAAATTCATCACTGTGGAATCTCATGCCCCTAAGGAATTGTATTTCCAATTTTAGTTTTCTGTTACTAATATTTCTCTTGCTGATTTCATCTATGACTAGTATGTATTAGATCCTCACTCTGTGCTAATCAACTACAAGGTATGCAAATACTTTAAACCTCTAAATTAGGAGATCCTCATCCTCAGGAGGAGGAAAACATTAAGTTTGGTAAGTGTAAATGTTAAGCATTAGGTACAGGGAGGGCCGGCTGTCACATAGCTAGCTAGTCAGTGAGCCATAAAATGCAATGGATGATTATTATTGAAATAAGCAGCTGGAAAGCTTATAAAATCTCATTTTTCTCTTTACAAGTGAGAAGACAGACTTTTGAGAATGGGGAGTATCAGGCCTGAGGTTCGCACAGCTGCGTCTCAGGTCTAGGGTTCAGAACCTCTGTCTCCCCCAGATCCAGGGTATTGGACCTCCTTGGTGCTCTCCCTCCTTTGCTCCAAGGCTACTGTTCAATGCCTCAGTCTAGTCCCTCATTTTGGAAACTAATCTCATCTCCCGAGTTCAGTGGTGTCTGCCGATGAGGGCCTCACTACCCATGTTTGGGAGTTCCTCTGTCCTCTGGGGTCTTGAGTAGAGTGCTTGGAACAACCCTGGTGTGAGATTTGCCACCATTTCGGTCCGTCTTCATGCCAGATTATGTTGTAGGTCTATTCAGAGTGAAGTGCATACAGTAGCTGTTAATAAAAGTAGTACATGGGGAAAGTTCTAAAACAATAAAGGCCTAGATTAAGAAGATAGATCTCAAACGGCCCAACATGGTACCTCAAGGAGCTAGAGCAAGAACAAAGTGAGCCCAAAGTTAGCAGAAGGAATAAGACTAGAGCATAAATAAATGAAATACTAGAAAAAGGATGGAAATAAGAGCTGTTTAAGATAAAATTGACAAACTTGAAGCTCAGCCAAGAGATTCAAATAAATGTGATCAAAAGTGAAAAACATTACAGCTGATGCCACAGAGATAAGGATTCTCAGAGGACCCGGAGAATGGAATGGTGGGGGAGGGGAAGAGGATGGTTGACAGGTAAGAAGTTTGTTACGCAAAATAACTTTAGAGCTCTGTTGTACAACATGGTACTTGTTCTTCACAATACAGTATATGGTGTACTTAAAAATGCATTAAGAAGATCCATCTCACATTAAGTGTTCTTGCCAAAACACACAAAAACCCACAAAAGGGCACAAGGAAATTTTTGGAGGTGATGGGTAGGTTTTGTACCTTTGTTGTGATGACAGTATCACAGGTGTTCGCATGAGTCCAAGCTCAAAATGTATATACACTAGAGTTATGCAGGTTTCTGTAGAGCATGTTACCACAATAAAGCAAATAATTTGCTAAATAAACGAGCCAACGAATGAACATCTTGACTTCCATACATCAGACTGAACTCAGGGTAGTCAGAGGGCCAAAAGGCAGCTCAGTGACTCAGTAGGAAGGGGCAGACTCTGGCACCAAACAGACTGGTCTTCACATTCTGGCTTTGACTGAGATTAACTGTTTTAAGTCTGTTTCTTCTTAAAGGAGGGTAATAAGGGGCTCTTGGGTGGCTCAGTCTGTTGAGCTGAAATCAGGAGATGGTCGCTTAGGTCATGATCTCAGGGTTGTGGGATCAGTGCCACCCCCCAACCCCCATGTGGGGCTCCATGCTAAGTGAGGAGTCTTCTTGAAGATTCTCTCCCTCTGCCCCACTTGGGCATATACATATGCATGCCCTTTAAAAATAAATAGATCTTAAAAATAAAAGGGTAATAATAGTTCTTACTTGCATGGTTGTTGGGAGGATAAATGTTATCTCTTGTTCATATTATTCTCTTAGGATAAATGATGAGTTAAGATCTAGTCAACAGCTCTGCCTTGAGTTGACTGCTCCATTGGAGAGGCAGGGAAAGGGGACATGGGATGCAAGGACCTTCTGTAGGCCCTTTCCAGATGTTTAGTCTCTGGATCCTCAGAAATATAAGCAAACAAGCACAGGTGGATGTTGATGCAAGGCTGCCTTGTGGGGGCAGCAGAGTCATTCTGGTTTAGATGTGGAGGCTGGATTCCACTGGGATAGGGAATCTAGGAGTAGAAAAAAAGGCGTGGGCTGGTTTGGTTGCATTTTCTAAATTGTGCTATTTCCATTGAGTTCTATTCCAGTGAATCCTGAGAGACCCTCTGCTCTCAGGACCACAGCCAGACTTGGTAGAGGAACCTGGAGAGGACAGCATGGCTGCCTCTTCCTGGGCATGCAGCACCCTCTAGGGGCATGGGGCCCAAGTATTCACTCCAGGGTCCTTCATGCAGGTATTCCTGATGAAGGGATGTTCTGGAGACTACCATCATCTAAGCTATCCTACTTCCCTTGGGAATCTGTAGCTCTAGGAGCTAAGCAGCACAAGGGGGGACTCCTGTCATGTAAACATGTGCTCATGTAATAGATCTGGGCTAACTTGCAGGATAACTTGCACTTATTTGCCTGAGCAATTGGAGTCTGTTTCTTCAGAATTAGATCTGGAGATTCAAGAGGGCAGATAATGCATGTTAGAAGTAGCCTGAGGAAATCCAATAGATTTTGGCACCTAGCTTCACATTAAAAAATTAGTTACATTAACTTCAATATTTTCCTTTCTTTACTAGATGAAATTGGCTAAAGCCCCCCACCCCCACCCCTGCCCAAAGTGAAGGGTCTATTCTCTTGAGAGATGCCACTTGAGTGCTGAAGAGTGGTAGGTTCACAGGTCTCTAAAACTTTGTCCTACCCTCCAGGAGCTCATAAACCCAAGAAGAGAAGGAGCAAGGCAAGAAAATAACTTATTTCAAGATAGTTGCATGGAAGTTATAATCCCATACTTGCTTCACAGATAGGAAAGGAGTGATGGTTCTAATAACCAGACCCAAGCCATAGGGCACACCAGGGAGGGAGGGGGCAGTAAAGTCCTGCGAGCAAAGTAGCCTAGGGGTTAACCAGAATGCTTGTAAGTCTACTGCACCTCGAGAAGAATGGTTAGGAAGTAGAAAGAAGTATGCCATACCCTCTCTGACCCACAATCACACTCCTAAGAAGTCATTCTAGGCAAATAACAGTTCTTAAGTTCATATCCAGAAAAAAAGTCATCTAACAGGACTTTATAAAGAAGATGAAAGGCTAGAAGTAATCTAACGGTAAGTAGAATTCTATTTGTCAGGCAGATTATGCAGCCGCATAAAAGTAGAGTTAGGAGGATACTAGAAGTGGAGGAATATACACAATTAGGTACAAATAGAAGAGCAGACTGTAAAGCTGTACCTGCTTGCATCTAAGGATATACACATTGAAAAAACTAATGCATCAGGACAATGATTTGGGAGGTTAGTATCTTATGCTAACAAGAAAATGATCGTACTTCTACACGAAGGTGTACACGTATTTTTATGTGAAGATCTTAATCCTAATACATGATGAACAACAAAGATACAGTTTATTCCCAGTTGTGCAAGAGTGAGGACAAAATGTGATGTGACTTCAGAATGGCAAACTCTCTTCCAGGTGGGGAGCTTTGTGTGGACATCTCAGAGTTGGCTTCTCTGTTGAATCGCCTCTCTCAGAGTTGCGGTGTGCCAAGCAAATTCATCACTGTGGAATCTCATGCCCCCACGGAATTGTATTTCCGATTTTAGTTTTCTGTTACCAACACTTCTCTTGCTAATTTCATCTATGACTAGTATGTATTAGATCCTTACTCTGTGCTAATCAACTATAAGGAATGTGAATACTTTAAACTTCTAAATTATGAGATCCCTATCCTTGAGAGGAGGAAAACATTAATGTTTGGCAAGTGCAGATGTTAAGAATTAGGTACAGGGATGGCCGGCTGTCACATAGCTAGTCAGTGGGCCGTAACATGTAGTGGACAATCATTGAAATAAGCAGCTGGAAAGCTTATGAAATCCTATTTTTTCCTTGACAAGACTGACATTTGAGAATGGGGAGTAACAGGCCTGAGGTTTGCACAGCTGAGTCTCAGGTCTAGGGACATCTATGGAGGGGTGTAAGAGTGCCTGAATAGACTCTGGAGTTCATCCAGAGACTTATAGGGAAGATGTGGGGGGACAAGCAGATAACCTGTCCCACAAAGCTATGTTTCTGTCAATGATCAAGAACTCAGATTTGGTTGGGAACAGCATTACCTAGAAGCCACCTCTTCAGCATCTTCACTAAAATGCATATGGCAATGAATAAAACCTCATATGGATTTTATGCTCCAATTTCATGCTTGTGACACTGGAAAAAGTTCAGTAAGCAAATAAAAGAAATTCAGCTGAATTTTATTGAGTTAGCTGACTCAGCCGCAGCCTGAATTTTGGATTGCACACCCTTAAGTTTGTCTTTTATGTTTTTTTCCAGTTTTCACTGGGGCCATAAACCTGACAGGGGATGGGTATGGTAAAACAACAGTCAGGGCTGTTCTGTGTCCCAGAGGGTGCTTCTTTTCCAAGTGTTCCAACAAAATGCTGGATGTCCATGGTATTAGGGGTGGTGCTTGAGTATTGTACAGCAGGTGCCAAGGCTCAGCACATATTTAAGGGGGGACTACTTATGTAACGAGGAAAGAAAACCCAAAGCTCATATTAGGGTGGTTGTGCAAGATGTAGGTTCATATTGTCCCTTGAGGATTCGTGGTGCCACTACTCCGACAAGTCTGGGTCTAGGTCTACTTGTTCCAAATCCAGGTTCCCTGAAGTCCCAAAAACTTCTTGTCCAATACTGAAGTGTTGCTTCAGTGCCTTCAGATCAGAGGCAAAGAAGGATCGTTCCCAAAGATTGTCTGCCTCAAAGTCCATAGCAAAGGTCAAGTGGCCCCATTCAGCCATTGGCATAGTGACCAAGGAGTACTGGCAACCCCCCGGCTTAGCCTTGACAGAAGTCCACTCCTCACAGTGGGTGAGAGCCCTGTATTTTCTACGGCACCCAGTGCCCTTAAAATTTTTTTTTTTAACCATAGAGATTATAACAGGACTGAAGTATGTTATAATTTCCAGATGTATCATTGAGTGGGCAAATATTACCTACTGTGTCAAACCTCTGTTAGAAATTAACTTCTTTGGTCTACACAGCATCTATTAGTTGATATGATGAACACTCTGCATCTGAGGTTGAAAAGGAAAAAAAAAAAAAAAAGACCCAATGTTGGTTCTTTCCTGGGAGGACTTCTTGATCTAGAAGATAGTGACCAGCTACTGTAATTTAATGAATTTAAAGGTTGTAAGTGCTCTGATGGCCTTCTGGGTTACTCTATGGAAGCCCAGAGCAAGAGCACGCAAGCCCCTTGGGGAAGAAGGTACAAGCCCAGAATGCTTCTTGGAAGAGAGGACATTTGAGTTCAGGATTTAGCTCAGGATTTCTCAATTTGGGCACTGATAGTTTTGGCTGGATACATCTTTGTTGTAGGGAAACTGTCCTGTGCATTGTAGGATGTTTACCAAAACCCCTGGCCTCTACCCAGTAACAGAAACCAAAAGTAGCTCCAGACATTGCCTCACATCCCCCGCGGAGCCACTGGGGCTGCCCTCTTGTGGAGGAGTCTTTAAACAAAAGAATTGGATTTCAGAAAGGCCACCCTGCTGGTCTGTGGCTCATAGGGCAGAGGCAGCAGCTGATGGTGATGTCTCCAGCCAACTCAACTTCTGATTAGACCAGAAATCATGGGCCAACCCCTAGGCTGTTCTTCCTCCGAACAGCACACCCACAAAGCGTCCACAGGGAGGCCCTGGGTCTTACTTTGCTAGGTGCATATCATGATGTGTGTCAGATCCCAAAGAGTCGTGGGATTCCTCGTACAGTGGGAGCAGCACATGAGTGAAGGGATTTTGAAAAACAGAAAGATCCAGATGTTGGTTCAAGTGAGTTTCCATTGGAGATCTGAGATTCAAGGAAGTTTTGGAGCTAGAAGTAGAAGCTATCAACTGACCCATTGTATGTGAGTGGGCTGTGAGAAGAGAGGGACTCAGGTAGCTATTATCCTCAAAGACTGTCCCCCAGCAGTGCATAGGTGTGAGTGGGTTCGATTCTCTGGAAGAGGATTTCCATTTCCCTGGAGTAACAATACAAGTAAAATAAGTGGTGTGGAATGGACACCTGGCATACATTCCATTTCACTTATTCTGAGTGCGTACAGTGGGGGCATTAACAATAGCAGGACAAAGATTTGTGGGCCACGAGGAACTGGTTAGCTAATGCTTTGATTTCATGTAGCACAGGATAGTGATTTTCTTGCTTAAAAGGGGACATCAGATGGAGAGAATTATAATTGTTCATTGAGCTATTACTATGTGACATCCTTGTCTGAGCATTAGCAGACCCTCTGCCAAACCCTCAACTCTTTAAAGACGCAACTTGCCCAAGACCACAACTAACAGGTGACTTGAGTGGGACTGACTCTAGAACCACACCCCCCCAACCACCACCCCATCCCCTGCCCCACTCAACCCCAGTTGAGTACTATTGGCCAATACTATTTCCTTCCATTATCCTGAGACATTTCAAGGTCTGGTAAAATTACTGATATTTAAAGCCTTTTGTTGAAATAAAACTGATTCTTAGATCAGAATCACCTGGAGGATTTGTTCAAACAGATTGAAATTTCTGAAGGGTGGAGCCCAGCGTTCAAAGGGATGCTGCAGGTCCAGGGATTTTTAAACAACCTATTTGATGTTTTATATGGTATCTACATCGAAAGAGTAGGTGAGGTGTGTATTTGGATAAATAGCTCTTAGAAGTCCCCACACACATAGTTTAACCCCTGGATTCTGGTTACTCATGGCTGACTTAGTCAGCAGCCCCATCTCCTATTCTTAGCCTGTGCATTAATGTGCATTATTCATGGTTATCAAGTTGGATAACTGTGGTTGAAGGCCTTCTATTTTTACAATAATTAAAGGGTTTAGGAGAAAATAAGTTTGGTTGCTTATATGCCCTCAAATAGCCTTGTGGGGTGGGGGGCAAAATGCGAAGGGAATAATCGTGCTGGAGATCCTGTCCATGGTGCTGAGGGGCATGTCATAGTTTTCAGTTCAGACACCTCACAGCCCCAGGCAGGGATAGAATAGGGTAGCCTGCATTTTCCTTCCAGCCTCTGATGCTCAGGTGTCAGCCAAGTCTAGCAGAACAGGAAAGGAAGGAGAAAGGGGATTGGGCCTGTGACAGCAGGAGCAGCGAGGCTTAGCCATTCAGCTTCAAGTGCAGGGGAGAGAGGACCCAGAAATGCCCAGCATGGATGCTAGCACAAGGTCATTGGCCATCCTGCACGATGGAGACCCCCCTCTGCTTCTCATCATTGTCAGAGTGCTGAACCAGGGGATTCAGGACAGCCTAAACCTGTGAACTTTGAACACAATAAGTTTATTTAAACTTAGCTGTAGAATCTGAGAACATAACCATTAGCCTCATCTAGAAGTTGGCAATTATAATAGTCCCTGCCTCAGAGTTAATGTGAGGATTAAGTAACACATATGTGGAAATATTCGAGATCAGCTATATTATAATCCTTTGTCTGCTACCCTGGGGAACTACCAATGTTTCTATGCACATAATGGCATCAGCTCTCCCCTGAGAAAATGACTTATTCCCAGAAGCTAGCCCACAGCTTATCATGCCATAGCTCTCAGGATATTCCTAAAAGTTTTTTAATGCCTACAGCTTCAGCTGTACTATACAGCTTCTCAGACTTTGCTGTACATGCAAATCATGCGGATATCTTGTTAAAATGCCCTCACTATTCAGAGTATGGTCCATGGACCAGGAGCACTGGCATCACATGTGAATTTGTTAGAAATGTAGAATCTCAGGATCCAGCTCGACCTGTTGAAGCAGAATCCGTCTCTACCTAGCTCCACAGGTGATTTGTATGCATGTAAAACCCTGAGAAGCCCTGGCTTAGAGAGGACAGCTAGGAAACATGCTCCGGTCAGGGTTTTAGAGGCATGCTATTCCTTGGCTCATTGTGAATGTGGTCCTCTCCCCAAGATAGTATTGTGAGATGTGAAATAAATTATTTCCTAGCGCCTACTGTCAGGTTATTTTTCTGTGGTTTGAATTCAACCATAAGAAATAAGTACTGCATTCTACAGGGGAGCAGGTGGGAGTTCGTGACTCTGGGACCTGCACTTGAAGCTGAACGGCTAGTGCTAGCTTTTCCAATGACTGGGCTGGATCAGACCCCAGATCTGTCTTCCCAATACGTTTTAGTGCTCCTTTGATCAGCAGCATCACATGGAAGACCTTCACATCTGCCCAAGTCACTACTCAGACAACCTACTTTGTATCTTCTTCCAAGCAGATAAAATATTCTAGCACAGGGTCATTGCATACTACTAACGAAGTGATTTCTCTGAGCTTTTAACGATGAATATTTACAGTGAACTGAAGGAAACTAGAGCATCTCCACATGGCTTTCCCCCCACCCCTAGGGTCCGACCCCTGAGGTAGACAGTCCCTGGATCCCAAGGTGCTGAAAAGTGAGGGTGATGAATTTGATATCAGGCTTCTGTGGGGAAGATGGGGAGATCTAGGTAGACCCTCTACCTAGAGGTAGAGGGAGGGTGCCTGGAAAGATCAGGGGTATGGACAGAGGAAAGAAGTTCTAAAACATGCATCCTAGCTGGCCAGGTGATCCTGGTGAAGAGACTCCATGAGCCCCCTTCTCTCTGGGATTAAGGAGAGTATTTCCCTCTAATATTTGCATAGATCTGTTTAGCTTTTAGAGTTCTACTTTCATATCTGGTTTCATCGTCTTACTGAACTCATGAGTAAAGCATGTTAGAAATTGTTTTGTTTTTACAGTGGAGAAAACAGGGGTTCAGAATCTTCCCCTTACCAGGTTGTCTGATGTCATTTACAGCATCAGTATCCAGAAAATATTTATACAAGCAAGTCTGAAAGCATTTCCATTCCCTTTGTCACAAGTGTAAACCTGAGATGTGGGAGGTCAAGGGACCATTCAGTCCCTTGATGAGCTGTGACCTCCACATGTTTCTTATCCTGAGGGACAGGATAGCTAGAGGGGGCAAGAATAGAGGAAAGTTTGGAACATGCTCATAAAGTTTTTCCCTCTGGAGACGGGTCCTTTGCTATTAGAATGCCCTGGGCTTATTTCATAATGACAACTCTTCCCCAGCCCCTGCCAGAACTGGAAGGGTGGAAGGGGAATCTTTCTTGGATTTTCACAGAGAACCCACAGGGAAAAATCCCCCCCAAAGTAGAGCCCCTAGAAATTTCTCCTTCTCATGCTAGTCTGCAGTTGGCTCCTAGAAATTCATCTAGATTACCACTTACATCTCTGTACCACCTCAGGTCCCCAGCAGCTTCTGCTTTAAGCATATCTTGGTTGGCATGGTCTGGATTTGCCTATCTCTGCAGGACAGCTGCCACCTGAAATCTGATGCGCCTAAAACAAGTCACTAGGTTTACAGAGAATGGGCTTTTAGTCTATCCAGGTTTTTTTTGTGAAGAATGGGGTGATGAGTTCCAATATCTTTACAAGTGGGAGCGGACTCCCAAAGTCAGGTATGTTTAGTTTAGGTCCTCACCAAAGCAGAACCTGGGGAAAATGCTCTGGTACAGTGGTTGACTTAGGAAGTGGTCTTAGGAAGCAGGAACAGTGAGGAAGGGAGACATATTTGCCAGTTCGTAGCACCAATACCATTGCCATAGGCAGTAGGGGCAAAATTCTGCTGTGACCATTTGGAGAGCTACAGAAGGCCTTCCAGAATCTTATTTCAGAAAGCCAACAGGCTGGGAATTTACCTAGAGTCTCCTGTATAGCATTGTCTAGTACTGCCTTGGGAACCCTAAATCTTTAAACACCCCAGGATGTGTCTGCTTGCTGGCCTGCTTCCCTATAGCCTGGGAAAGGCCCTGAAGCAGACATGAAGGTACCTTAGGGCCAGCACTTGGCACTGGTCACTGTCAGCATGAATTGGACCTCTCGAGGTATGTCTGGAGAAGTTAGACCTGAACTGAATAGTATAGGGCACCAAGAGCATCTTCACATAGGTGACCGCATTTCATATGCTGGGTATGCAAGAAACAATGTTACTGTCCATGCTGAACAGATGGGCTATAATTCCAGATATCTTAGTGACTTTGTCTAAACATTAGGGCACATCTGGGATATTAACTCTAGTCATGTTCACCATAGACCCCATGGATAAAAATGGCATTCCCCAA
Organism: Vulpes vulpes; assembly: GCF_048418805.1. Classification (NCBI taxonomy): domain Eukaryota; kingdom Metazoa; phylum Chordata; class Mammalia; order Carnivora; family Canidae; genus Vulpes; species Vulpes vulpes. Next base: position 528,763 of record NW_027325673.1, read on the forward strand.
CTCCTGGGAGTCGTGGAACAGTCGTTTTCACAGTGCCTACTAGAGGAGAGCCAGGGCATGTTTGTGTGACTGTCCTATCTCTTAGAATTGTGATTCTCTGATCCCTCTCCACACCAACATTGGATTTTTTCCCTAATTCATCCACCCAGATGGTCAGCATTTTTGGCTAAATCCTCAGAGGAGGTACCTTTCTAAATGCCTATGAAGATAACAGTTATCCTATATTAAAAGAGTGGGGAGGAACTTTTAGGTTCTAATTCTTAAGCCTGAACCTGCCTGGTACCCAGCCTGAGACCTGAACTATGGCTATGTTGTTTAGAACCTCTTTCTGGAATCTGACATTGATGGGATTCTTAGATATTGACTCATTCATACAAGTATTAGAAAGGTCAAGCATGGCTAAAGGCTGGATTAGAGGTGATTATGTACATGTGAGTATGGTAGGATCTCCATCTTTCAATTATAAGCCATTCTGAATGATCAGTAGGGGGCTAAGACATAATTCATACAGATGACATGAATATGAGGAGGGATCCTGAACCTATTACCCACAGAATGCTGGAATGTTGCTTTCCATGAAAGCTGCCTACAGTTATAAAAGCCCTGGAGGCTACCACTTCACTGCAGAACATATGTACTGTATTTTAACTTCATAGTTAAAAGAATTGTTTTTCCAAGGGAAGTTTATTGCAAAATGTCACTTGCCAAAATCCCCTCCAAAAAGCCGGATACACAGGTGGATCATGCATTAGAAGCCATTTAAGTATATATTGTTCTTATCCTCAAGAGTCCTAGTTCTGTTCAAAACCATGGCACCTGTCACACGAGAATTTGACATAGGACTATGGTTATATAGGATTAGTGGTCCCACCATGAGAAAACCGACTCCCACACAGCCACTCAGGAAAGCACAACTGCAGTGAGCTTATGAAGATCATGAGCAGTAGAATGTACTTAGGGTTGAAAATGAGAGGCTCCGTGTTCAAGGTCTAGGTATACCCATTAGCAACAGGTCACTGAGCAGAATACTTGACCTTTGACAAGATAGTCGCCCTAAGAATCTATATTGGATTGAATTGTGAAGCTGGCATCAGCAACTTCTAGGCAGGAAGAAAAAATATATATATATAAGACCTCCGATCTTGCGTTTGGCAAACTCAGAAAAATGAACCATCCTCTTAATGGAAGCTCTGTGCAGTAGTCTGCATTAAGATTCTGGAGGAGTAGAGGCAGCCTGCCGCTCTTGTCCTATACCCATCCTGAAACACTCCATCATGGGCAAAAGGCCCTGGTGGCTTCATCAGGTGGTTGAGCATAAGTGGGGCTGGCTGTGTCATCTGGCACCAGGTGTCTCTTGATGCTTACAGGAAGTTTGCTCCTGCAAATTCTTCCTACACTGTCTTGAGCAACAGAACTCATTCCTCATGGAGAGGAGGAAACAAAGCTTCATTTATTACTGTACAACATTAATTCAGTTATTCTGGGTTATGGAGAAAAATGCCATCTGGTTTCTAATTCCAGTCCTACTACTGGATCACTATGCAAGATCTGAAACTGTATTTAACCTTTAAAGCCCTGCTGTCAATCATGTTTCTCAGGAGGCAGTTCAGGGCTGTGTGAGCAGCCAGTGGCTTGGCACACCTTAAAAGAGTAAACTAGAACTGACCTACCGCAAATATTAAAATCTCTTGAATTTAATGGCCAAGAATCAGGAGTTTGACTTAAAATTTAGTGTCTTGCTTTAGGCATTATGACTTATGATATTAACCCATTTATATTAAGATTTTTAGTAGGATCCTTGAAACCATTCAGGGTGTGTTATTGTCTCACTTTATATCTGAGATCTGAAGCCTCAGAGAAAAGTAACCTATACAGGTCCCACAGCTGTCATGTTACTGGAATGGGTTCAACCAGGTGGGATTCTCCATCTATACTTGCAGCTGTGCTCCCCCAACAATGCAAACATGGCTTTCATTTAAATCGGTCAAATGCAAGGTAATTTTTGAAGATCAAGTCAGGCAAATACATTTGAACTTTCTTTCCGAGCCAGTACACAGCAGAAGAAGGTATCCGGCTGAGTGTTAGAAGTATCAGCTTGATTCCAGACGCCTATATGGGAGCTTCGATGCAAGCTTCATGCAAGCTATGGCTCCGTGTAGCCAGATTCTTTGTACCCCCTTATGGGAGATGCAAATAATGGCACCTAGGTCTTGGGTTTGGGAGAGTGGTTAGATTTGAAATACCTATTATCTGCCCAGCGTCTTAAGTGTTTAGAAGTAGAGGGAAAGGGGGAATGAAATGTCCTTCCTGCCACTCTTAGGTCAAAGCTAACAATGGATCACTAAAACCATTCCCTTCCTGCTTCTAATAGTCCACATTGAGTAACATAAGCCTCATTTCTTCAAACCCCCTCTTCTTTCCCTCTGACCACTAGGATTTTAATGCACCAGGCACTCTGTCCCCCACACCTCCCTGCATTCATAGGTTTGGTCAATCCTAACAATTCATGTAAGGGATCACATTATCCCCATTATAAGACAGGGAAACTGAGGCTCAAGCTTTTCTAGGTTAATACAGTTAAGTGCTTCTCTCGGATTCAAATCCAGGCTGGCCTGAAGGTCTGAACTCTTCCCTTGTCCATCTGAAGACACCTGCTGAGCACTTACAATGTGGTTGTCCTTTTAGCTGCTTTGAGGTTTGTTGAGAAACTTTCTACAAGTCCTACTTCCTGTTAAAGTAGGAGATATGGGAATAACTGATACAGCAGAGTCTGCTCATAGCTCTTAGGGGCTTGAAAAGTGCTTTGAGTGCTCAAAGGACGACCTCGCCCAGGCAGATGAGAGGGCTGGGAGTGGGAAAGGCCTAGTGAGAGAGGATAGAGACTGGCCAGGCCAGAGCGGGGGGAAGACCCCAGCAAGACCTAGTGAGAAGCAGAGGAGCTACCGAGATGGAGAGCTCCTCCACCTGGAGGCTCCCCACATACTTCACTCATGCTAATCTAGCCTTTGGACACTCAGCCTATAAAATGCTCATAAATAAAAGGAACTTCTCAAACTCCATACCCCAAAGAATCTACTCAAGAAATTGGAAGACAAACAGACATTTCTCCAAAGACGACCTATACATGGCCAACAGACATGAAAAAAATGCTCTAGAGCACTGGTCACCAGGGTAATGCAAGTCAAAACCACAATGAGATACCACCTCACACCAGCCAGAATGGTTAAAATTAACCACTAAGGAAATGACAGATGTGGATGCAGATTAATAAAGCAGGAAACAGATGTTGGCAAAGATGCAGGAAAGGGGAACCCTCTTGCACTGTTGGTGGGAATGCAAGCTGGTACAGCCACTCTGGAGAAAGGTATGGAGGGTCCAGATGAATGGATAAAGATGTGGTATATATGTGTATATATCTATATGTATACACACAAAATGGAATATTACTGCATCATCCAAGAGGACGAATATCTCCCATTTACAGGGACATGGATGACACTGGAGGATATTTATACTAAGTGAAATAAGTCAATTGGAGAAAGACCTTTATGTGGTCTCACTCATGTGGAATATAAGTAACAGTGAAAAGGACCATAAGGAAAGGAAAGGAAACTGAGGAAAAGTTAGAGGGGACAAATAGAAACTCTGGACTCTAGGAAATGGAGGATTTCTGAAGGGAAGGTGGGTGGGGGGATGGGATCACTGGGTGACAGACATTGAGGGTACATAATGTGATGAGCACCAGGTGTTATAGGTTGGCAAGTTAAGCTTAAGAAGGAAAGGAGGTGGGAAAGAGAAAAAGTAAAATTAAGTACAGCAGGGTAAGGAGCCCAAGTAGTTTTCTTGCTTTGATATTGCTTCTCAAGGAGCCATTGGAAAGTCCTGGAGAGAGCTGGTCATGCAGATAGCCAGGGAAGAGTTCAGGTGGAGAGACTAGTGCAAAGGCAACATCCAGGAGCACGTATGGTCAGACAAAGTAGTGAGAAGCCAGAGCAGCTGTACAGAGAAGCAAAGCAGGAGATGTCCTATATCGTGCAGGGCCCCAGGGGTCACTGGTAACACCTGCTTCTACTTGGAGGGCAACTGGGAGCCAGTGAATTATCTGAACAAAGACCCAGCAGCCACAGAAGTCTGTTAAACAAGCCAGCCGGTGGCAGGAAGGCCAGTTAGGGGACTAGAGTGGCAATCCAGGGGTGACTCCCACCCAGCAGCCATGGCAAGTTAAGAACTATGAACCCAGGCCAGGCACTAGGGGAGGCCCAGAGGCAGAAGGTTCCAATATCTGAAGGGCCTGGAATAGAGCAAAGCTAGCAGGACAGAAAGTCCAGAGTAGAGAGACAGGTCGGGAGGGTGCTTATAGGCAGCTGCTCCTCTTTGGTTCTGTGTCCTTCTCCAGGGACCTAAGGGAGGGGAATGCTTGTTTTTGCTTGGGTTCATCATGGACTGTTGGAAGACGAGCGTCACTCAGCCAATTCAGGGACTGCTCCCATGGGAACCCAGAGTAGGTGTAAACTGAAGCGTCCATGTGGACTCAGGCTGTGGCCTCCAGGCTGAGCCAGGGAGACCGGGTGGGGACTTAAAAAGCAAAATGCCTCTTTTCCAGCTTGTCCCTTCTTCCCCCTTAACTTCATCTAAAGCAGCTCATCCATTCACTTGGCCCCTACACACACACACACACACACACACACACACACACACACGACTTTTACTGGGTGGTGGCAGTAGGTGTCCCCCATGCACAGGGACCTGGATGGAGGGGCAGGGCCATAGGCCCTGCTGCATCGATTCACAGACAGACCTTAGGAGCTGCTCCCAAGGAAGAATGGGTCATTTCCATTGAAGTTCTTTTTTTTTTTTAAGAACCTTTTTTTTTAAAAGGATAATCTGGGAGATTAAAGCCTTTTCCCAGAGCTGTGGGGACACATCCTTCCCAGCCCCACATGCTGGGCACAGAGCAGATGGGCACTGAAAGTACAGCACCCAAGATCATTTTAATGATTTTTTTATATGCCAGATTAAATTAAAAGTCTTGACTTATGAAGGTAGGGCTTAAACAGTTACCTTACAGAACTGTTTTGTGAAAGGAGAAAAAAAAAGTGTCAAAGAATACATTTCTCATCCTCAAATTTTTTTTTTCTACAAAGCTTGCATGAACACTTGCCAGATACTATAGCCAACTATAGGACTCCATGGAGAGGAAAATAGCAAGCAGTCCACCATTAGGACTTCTACAAGTAGTCTTACTAGGACTACGATTGTTTACTAGGTGTCCCCAGGACACAGAGCTAAGTACTTTGTTCGCTTTCAGTTTTGGCTGCCATAAGATATCACAGCCCAGGGGACCTAAAGAGTTTATTTTTCATGGTTCTAGGGGCTGGGAGCCCCAGGGAAAGACACCAGCATGGCTGGATTCTGGGGAGTGCCCTTTTCCTGGCTTGCAGATGGCCACCTCCCCGCTGTGTCCTGACCAGATGGAAAGCAAGGGAGTGCTGATCGCCTCTGTAAGGGCACCTATCCAAGGCCCCACCTCCAATACCACTATTTTAGGGGGTTAGGGCTTCACCATGAGCTTAATTGACATTAGGTTCATATCACACTCCTGAGCTTCTTGTTGGGTCTTCACCATAACTGCTAGAATTCTTATCATGGTTACTTTACTGATGAAGAAACTCCCGTTTAGAGAAGTATGAAAATTTATCTAGGTTCACAGCAATAAGGCTGACCAGAGTTTAGGATCCAGATAATGACATCTGATCCGTGCTGTTAGACACTATTAGGAACCTAAAGAGCCTGTAATGCTGGCATTGCCAACTTCTTGTCCATCCTTAGGATCTTCTTTTTCTTTATCGTTGCCTACATATAGAATCATCCATTCTCCCCTCACAAGATGCTTTCTAAGGGTTTTTTCCTTTTCACTTATGCTCTGAGATAGTTTAAATTCCTCCATCTAGAAAATCATAAGACTTCAGCAAGATTAAGCTACTTGGCTTTTTCCACCTTTCTAGAATACCTATCTTGAACTTGGAATCCTTTTGTTATGTTGCTTGTTTATACAGGAAAAAGTGGTATATTGGTAATTGCCTTGCTTGCAATGGAATTATGGCCATTTGAATATTTACTCAAAACTTTGAGAAAAGTTACTGTACCAAATTGAGAGTTTTCTTTCACCCTTTTCCAGAAGAATCTCGAAAGTAGAACCATATGATTAAGTGATTTGATTCAACATTTATTGAATATCTGATGTATCTAGCTGTGGACAAAATGCTTGGGGGTTGGGGGGACAGGACAGAGGTGGGGCAAGGGAAGTTGTCACTTGTCAGGAGCCAGGGGAGGGATACAAGAACAGGTACACAAACCCATCAGACAAAGCAGAACGGGGCGATGCTGTGAGCCTTCTGAGGAGAGCGGGCTATCTCCCTCTGGATCAGCAGTGAGGTTTTAGGAGGAACAGATCTTGCAGTTAGGCAGCTCTAGATTCAAGTTGCAGCCTTAACTGAGGTGTAGCCTTAGGTGTGTCACTTGATCCGTTTTTACTTTCCTGCCTCTTCTACAAAGGGATACCTCATTCCCAGTGGGATAATGTTACCATAACCACAACTTATCCAATGCTCACCATGGGCCAGGTTTGACCTAAACCTCAGGTAGTATGATTACAGAAAATGATGACTGGTCTGATTATTAGTCACCTGGGGAGACTTGAAACCTATCAATTTATATAGTTTTACAGGATTCGTCCCTAGTGGCTCTGACTTAGTGGCATCTGGGAATCAGCAGTTAAAGCTTGATTACTGAAGTATCATGGGAGAAGGGCACTCCATTTGAGTGGGCATCACCCAGGATGGAATGCCTAGAGACTGGAAACCTCAAGGTCACTGAGGAAAAGCTGAACAGTGAAAGCAACCCATTTTTGCTGGCAAATAGAGGATGGAATAATGAGAAGTGGGGTAGGAATGGAGATACCTGAGGATTTCCCAGTAGGGAACTTAGACACTGGGATATCGACAATAGGGAACAATTGAATAAGTTAGAGATGGGGAGTGAGACTGGAGTTGAGCTTGCTTCTACATTTTTAAGTATGTTTTTATTGAAGTTCGATTTGCCAACACCTAGCATAACACCCAGTGCTCATCGTATCAAGTGCCCCCCCGGTGCCCATCACCGAATCACCCCATCCCCCGACCCGCCTCACTTCTACAATTTAATAATACAGGCCAGCCCTCCTGTTTCTGGAGGGGAGTCAAGCATGAGGGCATTTGGGCTCCTGTGGCCTCCCACCTGCAACATGAGGACCCTGAGAAGCTGTATTCACAGGCTGAGGATACACATGGGGAGGGAGGATATACAGGCAGGCCCTCCCTATTGTCCAGACAGAGCACATCCTCCTCTAGGAGGCTTCCTTGAGTAGATAAAATCTGTTCCATCCCATTTGTGCTGCAAGTCATCCCAGACTTCTGTCTTGCTGCCATTTTTGTTTGGTTTCTTATTTTGAGCCTGGATGAAAACCCAGGTTTTGTAAGCTGGGTTTCCCTGGATCTTTTGTACTTGTCCCAAGTATTTTTCTTGTCTTTCCACATTTCTTTTGCATTGATTTGGTAGCCATTCCAACTCCATGCCTTTTGCACTTGTCTTAGATATTTCTCTTACCAAGAGCCTTGATAAAAAGGTTAAGACAAAGTGCTACACTAGGCTTGGAAGCCGAGAGTATCTCCACAGCATCTTCCAGAAAGCTGTCAGACCACCTACGAGATGAGAAAATGAAGTACTGTTCCCACAACCACACTGGTAGTTACTTCTACTTTCACAAATTCGAGTCTCCATTTGTTTCTCAATGGATTTATGGGAGTTCTAAATCCCAGTGGGTCTTAGTTCACAAAAGTTATAGACTGGCTTCCAAGTTCTGATAATCTGCCAGGACTTCCTAAATACCTCAAGACCTCAAGGGAAATCAGTTCAGTTCATTCGTTTTAGGTATTGGGGGTCTTCTATGGATATCCCAGAAAAATAGGCATAAGAGGAGACCTGGGCTTTCCATTTTTCTGGGCTCTGGAACACATGAATCTCACCTCCTTTCTGGGAACCTTGAGTTTTCAATCAGCCAGAAGGTGGAGACTACATGAATCTTTCTTGCAAAGTCTTAATGCCTCTGCTGGAAGCACATCCTACACTCCATCTGAAAAGAGGTCTAGACTTTCATTTGATAAGCCTTCTACCTGGTGATAGATCTGTACCTCAGAGAACAAAGACAATACTATTAAACTTCAGGGTGTTCAAGGGTCCATCAGATTCTAAAAATAATCACCCTCCTGTCCAATTTGATTTGTTTCCAAGTCTGCCTCTCTCCTCCCATCTTGATTCTTAGTTGGTCCCTGGTCACCACTCCCACTGCAAGGGCATGACTTCTGTGTGCAAGGACTGTTCTTGGCAGAAAGTTGTATACAAAAAGGGAAAGATTGAAAAATTCCTTTCATGGGACTTATGGATCTCTCCACTGGAATTCCTTTAGGTATTTTCAGTCAGCATGATGGGGCAGGGTAAGCTTTATGTTTAATCTCTAGTGTAGACCTCCTAATAGGTGAGCAAAGACTGGACTGCAGAATTAGCAGTATGGGTATAGGAAGAGAAGATTCCAGACAGGAACAAAGGATGCCAAAACACCTTAGAAAAGGAAGAAAACTGGTATGGTTGAAGCTTATTAACATCTCCCCTCTCTCAAAGATGTAGTGGGTATTGGGGTGAGGATTACAAAAAGGACCTTATGGTCTTAGGTTAGAATTACTCCAATGGGGATACAACTGTGGTGTAGGGTTGGGATTTATCTTCAAAAGTCACTGCGGGTCTGTGGGAGAAGAGTTCTACTGTGGACAGGATGAGGCAAGGAGACAAAACAATCACTAGAATCCAGGCATAACATGGGGACTTAGACCAGAATAGGAAGCAAGGAAATGTCGGAGTGGCTTGATAGTGGAAGAATGCTCTGGGGAGTGAGGGTAAGAATATAGCTTTTTAAAGATAAGTCAGAACATGTTTGTTGACCACCAAATATCTTTTACTGGCTCAGTGATTCCCAGGTCAGACACACCCAAGGCTCTTTGTACCAATTCGCTGTCATCCAGAGTTTCCGGTCTTATTTCCAGGGACTCCTAATGGTATGTTGTATGTATCATATATAGTGCAGCATATAGGGTATATAGTTCCCTACAGATGTGATCTTAATGTTCTGAAGATTTGCACTTGCTGTTCTGCACTAGGATTGGTACTGATTTAAGGAGATATGCAAAGTTGTCAATGATCTAAATCCTCAGTTCAAATTCACAATTGTAATAGCAAGTGCTCTGGACTGGAAGTTTGTATCCGCAAAACTTGAGAGTGGAGACCCTGATTTTTAGTGTGGTGGTATTTGGACACGGGACCTCTAAGTAGTAGAGTTCTAGGAGGTCATACTGGTAGAGCCCTGATTAAATGGGACTAGTGCCCCTATAAGACACCAGAGGGGTTACTCTCTGAAGGCAGAAGGATACAGTGGCCATCTACAAGCCAGCCAGATTGGAGTCTTACCAGAAGCCAGATTGGTCAGAACTGAAGTTGGGACTTCTAGACCATACAGAGACTTCTGTTTTATAAGCCACTCAGGCTGTTCTTTTGTCATGGGAACCTCAGCAAACCAATATAGAAGTCAGGAGAGGTATAGTAAGTGGAGTTTGTGCTCTAGGACCTTTACATTGTCCCATGAGTGGTTTAAAAAAATTCTGATTTAAGGGTGTCTGAGTGGCTCACGTTGGTTAACCATCTGACTCTTGATTATGGCTGGGGTTATGATCTCAGTCAGGAGATGGAGCCCCATGTCAGGCTCCACATTCCATTGGGAATCTGCTTAAGACCCCTCCTCCCTCTCCCCTACTCTCTAAAAGGCTTTTAGAATAACATGATTGACTTATGAACATCTACTCCAGTGAGCCCACCCTCCCCAGAAGATCCAGCTTACTGCATTACTGCCACTCACCTAACCCTTGTTGTTTCAGAGACGGAAGCTGTGGATTAGGATGGAGGTTCAGGCTGTAGTTTATCCCCTCACACCTATCTTTTAGTCACAACATAAACCTTTTGATCACTAGATCACCAGGTCCCTGAAGAACCCAAACCTCTAAATTTAGGTTTCTCTTATCATAGGCTCTTCCAGCTTTCCCTGACCTTAGATAGCATGGCCTAGTGACAGAGGACATTCAACACCCGTTGAGAGTCTTCCTTAGTTATAAAGCTGAGCAAATTCCTATGCCCTACTGCCCAGTGTGATGCCTGTAGACACTCAATTCTTGTAGGCTCCTGGCATTGGAGAATCCTGAGAGTCTGTGCCCTCCATGCCTAACCAAATATAAAAGTCCGTGAAATACCAGGTAACCTTCCTGCTTAGAGAGGCAGGCTTTAGTCCTAGCTGAGGAGTTTCCTGCTCAAGAGGTATCCTGAGCCCTAGAAACCTTTTTCTCTCAATCCTGACCATGTTGAAGTGTTTTTCATTCAATGGTCACCTTCAAATGGTGACGTGATGTGTCCTCCAACCATTCTTAGGATTAATCAAGATCCCACTCTAGCACAGCAACTTTATAACAGCTTTCAACGAGGGAGGAGGGCCGTGCATTTGCTAAGCTGCTTTTTCCTCAGGGTTGTTTCAGGAAAGCAACTGGCCATGTTGCCATAACCTTGAGGTCCTAGGAAGTTAGGCTCAGCCAGGGCTGAGCAGTACAGAGAACAACTGAACTTCTGGATTAAGTCTTACATATCACCATGAGGTCAAGGATGAAGACACTAGAACTCCAAAACCAGACTGAAACTAGTGAACATCTTTGGTACATAGTAGAGCTCCATCTTTTAGATTGGGATACAGGGCTTTTTTTGTAAACACAATTCCTGGAAGAAAGCCTAGGAAAAGGACTCTGCACTTTTGGAAGAATTAAATCATGAGTGATCAACAGTTTTTAAAAATAATTCTGTAGAAGAGGCAAGGCAGAGGTTGGACTTGTCAAAGATTGATTCCCTGCAGTCTGGTCTCCCAGAAGAGGAATTGGCCCCTTGCAAACCTTCATAGAAACTATCTACAACTCAGCTCAGTGTAATTAATCCTCAAATACACTATTAGATTCTTACCACCATAGAATCACAAAAGGGAGAGGGTGTTTGGTCTCAACCATAAGCTCTGTGATGGCAGTCCCCGACTTCCCTTCATGTGACAACACAAGTTTGGACCCATCCCCTGGAGATTTATGGGAAAATCTGAAGTTCCCTCAGCCCATAAGTACGTCACAGGCAGGGTAGTTGTGGAGCTAATGTCAGTGACATAGCCCTGATCACACCAAGGGAGGGACTGGTTTTCCCCTGTTAGTACAGCTTCAGATTCCCAAGTCCTAAGTAGTAGGGGGGGATCCTTTTTCAGAGTCCCATTGTCCTGCCAGAGGTGCTGTCCTGTCCCCAGGATACAAGGAGTGCCATACACACTTACTCGAGTCCCCCCCCCCCCAAACAGTGTTCAAATTGGTATTGTTATTAGTTCTGCTTAGTCACGGGTCTTTGTTCGAAGGGCAACTGGTGTTCTAGTCAGGTCTAGTCTGGCATTCACAGAGGCTTAAAGTGGACTAGAGTGTTAGGGACGGACTCTTCTGATGCCTGGCCACACCGCCTGCAGCAGACGTTTCGAACCCCAAGGTGGGTTTCTGATAATTTTGAGAACTAGCCCAGCAATGTTAGGAGAGACATAGGAGAGAGATGCTTGTATGGGGTAGAGTCTCTTGTTCAGTGATTTGGAGACCCATGGGTCAGGGGCAAGGATACATCTGGATCCAAGGATACAGAAGCAGGACTGGAACCCAGACCTGAAGGTTGTCTTCTTACATGATTAAGGACATAATCTTGAATTGAAGGCAAGTTTCATCAGGAAAAAAAACCTGATTTTGTAGAAGCAAAACAGCATCTCTAAAACATGTAGGAGTCTCACATCTGGACTGCTCAAAACCAAGACAGAGGGGGAGGGGCAAGACGGCGGAAGAGCAGGGTCCCCAAGTCACCTGTCCTCAACAAGTTACCTAGAAAACCTTCAAATCATCCTGAAAATCTACGAAATCGGCCTGAGATTTAAAGAGAGACCACCTGTCGTTTCTAATCGCTGAGTAATATTCCATTGTATACTACTCAGCGATTAGAAACGACAGGTGGTCTCTCTTTAAATATCAGGCCGATTTCGTAGATTTTCAGGATGATTTGAAGGTGTTTTTCTGTATGTTGGTAAATTGAACACCAATAAAAATTAATTTAAAAAAAAAAAAAGAGAGAGACCACCTGGCACGCTGCAGTGAGAAGAGTTCGCGCTTCTATCAAGGAGGAAGACGGGGGAAAAAAGAAATAAAGGAACAAAAGGCCTCCAAGGGAGAGGGGCCCGCGAGGAGCCGGGCTGAGGCCGGGGCGAGTGTCCCCAGGACAGGAGAGCCCCGTCCAGGAGGAGCAGGAGCTGCACCAACCTTCCCCGCGGAAAGGCCTCCCGGGGAATTGGAGCAGGATCCCCAGAAAGGCGGGGATGCCCTCGGGCTCCCGGGGACACTAACAGGCACCTGCGCCCCGGGAGATGCGCCGAGGTCCCTAAGGGCTGCAGCGCTCGGCGGGACCCGGAGCAGCTCGGAGGGGCTCGGGCGGCGGCTCCGCGGAGGGGGCTGCGGGGCTGGAGCGCGAATCCAACAGCGCAGGCGCCGGAGCACAGGGCACCGGGACACAGCCCAGGATCCGGCCTCCCCCGGGACAGGCAGAGGCCGGGAGGGCCCAGGACAGCAAGGACGCTCCTGCCCCGAGCTGAGCAGATCAGCGGCCCCGCCCCGGAGCCCCCAGGCCCTGCAGACGGAGAGCCCCAGAGCTACTGCGGGAGCTGACTCCAGGGTCCCAGAGCTGCCCCCGCCACTGTGGCTTCCTCCCGGGGCCTCACGGGGTGAACAACCCCCACTGAGCCCTGCACCAGGCAGGGGTAGAGCAGCTCCCCCAAGTCCTCACACCTGAGAATCACAGCAGGCCCCTCCCCCAGAAGACCAGGGAGACGGACCAGGTCCAGGGGAAGTCAAAGGACTTAAAGTATACAGAATTGGAAGATACTCCCCCGTGTTTTTTTTGTTCTTTTGTTTTTGTTTTGTTTTGTGCTTTTCTTTCTTTCTTTCTTCTTGATTTCTAATTGCTTCCCCCACCCCTTTTTTTTCCCTCTTTTTTCTTTCTTTTTCTTTCTCTTTTTCTTCTCTTTTTCCCTTTTTTCTGTTGGACCCTGGCTCACGGGTGCCAACGTGTCCTGGTGGACGCCCCAGAGACTAAGACCCCAGACAGGCAGATGCAACAAGCAAGAGGGTTTATTGGACGTTTGTGCAAACGGGCTCTCCGCCTCAGAGGTGGCAGAGCCCCGATTAGCAATTACAGGCATCTTTTAAAGGCAAAAAACCGCGGGAGTAGCATAGCATTCGGGCTATGACATGATTGATTTCTTTGAAGGTCAACACGACCATGTTCAGGGACTTTCCAGTCAGGGCGAGGGCGGGGGGGATAGTTTTCTTATCTCGGAAAAACAGAATGTTTTTGTTGCTTGAATTCATGGGAGGCGCCTGGATGGGCTGCCTCTGGGTTAGGCCTGGTCCCACTCACGGGGGCGGGGGTGTGGTGTTTCTTCATTTCTTCTTTCTCATTTTTCTTTTTCTCTTTTCTTTCCTTCTCTCTTTTTCTCCTTTCCCAATACAACTTGTTTTTGGCCACTCTGCACTGAGCAAAATGACTAGAAGGAAAACCTCACCTCAAAAGAATCAGAAACAGCCCTCTCTCCCACAGAGTTACAAAATCTGGATTACAATTCAATGTCAGAAAGCCAATTCAGAAGCACTATTATACAGCTACTGGTGGCTCTAGAAAAAACCATAAAGGACTCAAGAGACTTCATGACTGCAGAATTTAGATCCAATCAGGCAGAAATTAAAAATCAATTAAATGAGATGCAATCCAAGCTAGAAGTCCTAACGACGAGGCTTAACGAGGTGGAAGAACGAGTGACTGACATAGAAGACAAGTTGATGGCAAAGAGGGAAACTGAGGAAAAAAGAGACAGGCAATTAAAAGACCACGAGGATAGATTAAGGGAGATAAATGACAGCCTGAGGAAGGAAAACCTACGTTTAATTGGGGTTCCCGAGGGCGCCGAAAGGGCCAGAGGGCCAGAATATGTATTTGAACAAATCCTAGCTGAAAACTTTCTGAATCTGGGAAGGGAAACAGGCATTCAGATCCAGGAAATAGAGAGATCCCCCCTAAAATCAACAAAAACCATTCAACACCTCGACATTTAATAGTGATGCTTGCAAATTCCAAAGATAAGGAGAAGATTCTTAAAGCAGCAAGAGAACAAAAGTCCCTGACTTTTATGGGGAGGAATATTAGGGTAACAGCAGACCTCTCCAGAGACCTGGCAGGCCAGATAGGGCTGGCAGGATATATTCAGGGTCCTCAATGAGAAGAACATGCAACCAAGAATACTTTATCCAGCAAGGCTCTCACATTCAGAATAGAAGGAGAGATAAAGAACTTCCAAGACAGGCAGGAACTGAAAGAATGTGTGACCTCCAAACCAGCTCTGCAAGAAATTTTAAGGGGGACTCTTAAAATTCCCCTTTAAGAAGAAGTTCAGGGGAACAATCCACAAGAACAAGGACTGAATAGATATGAGTTTAGTGTCATCATATCTGTCAATAGTAACTCTGAACGTGAACGGGCTTAATGACCCCATCAAAAGGTGCAGGGTTTCAGACTGGATAAAAAAGCAGGACCCATCTATTTGCTGTCTACAAGAGACTCATTTTAGACAGAAGGACACCTACAACCTGAGAATAAAAGGTTGGAGAACCATTTACCATTCAAATGGTCCTCAAAAGAAAGCAGGGGTAGCCATCCTTATATCAGATAAATTAAAATTTACCCCGAAGACTATAGTGAGAGATGAAGAGGGACACTGGAGGAAAGGGCTATGGAGGAGCTCAAGGAGATTATACAACAAGGGCCAGGTTGGCTTGAGCTCTCTGAGATGACTGAACAGCCAGACTATGACCTGGAGACCTTCGTGAACAAGGCAGAGTCTGTCATGATCCAGCAAGCCAAGCACTTCTCAGCCCTGCAAGATGTCATCAAGGCCTTGCGTCTGGCCATGCAGCTGGAAGAGCAGGCCAGCAAACAAATAAGCAACCAGAAACAGCCCCAGTGACGACTGCAAATAAAAGATCTGTTTGTTTTCACACCTAGTCTCTTCCCCTCCTCTTCTCTCCCCGGAAAACTTTGGGCACCTGGTGGATCTAGTCAGGGTCTGGGATAGGCTTTGGTAAATGCCAAGTATGGGGGCAGCTGGGGAGGGGGTCAAAGTGATGTAGGACACTACTTCTCATCTTTGCTCTTTGGATGGCTACAACTGAGAAAAAGGAAAGACCTTTTTACTTATCCTGGGTGTTGCACTCTTTCCAGGAGGAGAAGACTCTGGTAGAAAGTTTTCCCTTGGATGGCCTTCTGCCTATGTGGACTGGCAACTGGTGGAGGCCGCCACCCACCCCCAACCCACCCCCCGCTCTTGCCCTGGCTCTGGGAAGAGGGAAAGGAGCCTTTAGTCCAGCTGTCTGCTGGCTCTTGCCTGCCTTCCATGCCCTTGGTTCATGCACTATGTCTTGTAATTTTAAAAAAAAGTCTTTGGGATCTCTTCCTTCCCTGGTGTTTTATGTGTTTACACATTGTGTCTAGCAATAAAGAGGAAAAAAATCAAAAAAAAAAAAAAAGGATCTACTCAAAGGATACTCAAAGGATCTATCCAACAAAAAGACTTAACAATCCTCAATATATACGCCCCGAATGTGGGAGCTGCCAAATATTTAAACCAATTAATAACCAAACTGAAGAAATACATGAGAGGAGGCAGACCATAATCCATCTTTATCTCCAGTCTGCTGGTTAGCAAAGGAGCCCTTTGAGTAAGCAGACTCCAAGTTATTTCTCCAGGCGGATCTTGGGCAGCCCAGACTTAGTGTACTTTACTAAAATCATATGGAGGAAGTCCCTACTCTAAAGATTCAAACCCACATAGACCAGTCCTGGATGATAGGACACAGCTTTCCTTTGTAGCTTTCATACATTAAGACTTAGTCTAGTACTGTTCATCTCAGTAGAGGTTGCTAAGTGTTGCCCCGTCCCACCCATGGCCAGTGGCAGAGCAGTTGGTACATCCTTAAGGCTTCAGCCAAATGTGACTTATTCATCCCCTCCCCTTCCTAAAGGTTAGGTCTTCCCCAACTGGTCTGCAGTTCTTACTTCCTGGCTCCTGTGTAGTCAGGAAAAGGTCTCTTTGCCCTGACTTCACTCTTCCCATCAGAAAGAAGCAGAGTGGAGGGTAGAGTTGGCCCCACAGAAGCCCCGAGCTTTTAACCAAACCTTGAAACCTGAACAAACGTCTGCTTATTGGAGGATCTAAGACAGGGGGAGTCTTCCCCTTTTTATGGCTCCATCCTAAAGATCTATAATAGGGCCTGTGTCAGTTGGGAGTAGCCTGGAGAAGGTTCTGCAGCGCAATGCATAGAAGTGGATAAGGAGAGGACGGGCCTGGATGCTGCCTGTGGAGGAGCTTCACATTCCCACTTCAGGCTTGTTTCAGCAAGAATGGTTTACACACAATCCCCCCCCCCCAGCTAGTGGAACCCCTCTTGAGAGACAGGCTTATCAGAAAAGCCCAGGTTATGGGAAAGGAATATTCGACTGAAGATACACAGGTCCACCAAGTTTTAGTTTCAAATAAGATCACCTTCCCAATTTCCTAAAAGGTCAGCTTTAGCAAGGCATCTTATTCGGTGCTGGCCAGAGTAGAATCAGCCACCTGTGGGGAGCAAGCTCCAGCCCCGCCCCCCAGTCATTATGTCCCTGTGACATGCTGAACCATATGTGAATACCAAGGCCAGCTCGCTCTTAAGAGCCACTGCAAGACCATACACGTATAGGAAAAGGAGCCCCTGTTCCTCAAAGATGAGCTCCATAGAATAAGCCTGAGACAGGAGATGCTCCCAGGATTTCAAAGAGATGATTTAAGTATCCAGAACAGTGCAAGGATCATCTGAAGGGGCCCCTGCACCCTATTGTTTATAGCAACAATATCCACAATAACCAAACAACAGGAAGAGTCCAGAAGTCCATCAACTGGTGAATGGATAAAGATGTGGTCTATATACACAATGGATTATTCCAGATTAAATCTTACGGTTTGCAATGTGGATGGAACTAGAGGATATTATGCTAAGTGAAAAGACAGTAAGATTTCATTCATGTGCAACTTAAGAAAAACAGGAGCAAAAGGGAAGAGGGGAAAAAATAAGATGAATTCAGAAGACTCAACTCTATGAAACAGTTGCTGGTGGGGAAGGGGATTGGCGTGAAGGAGGGCACGTAATGTGAGGAGCACTAGGTGTTCTAGGCAACTGAGGGGTCCCTGAACTACCTCTGAAACGAGTACACTTTTGTATATTGTTCAATTTGCCAACATAACACCCAGTGCTCATCCGTCCATTCCCCTCTCAGTGCCCGTCACCCAGTTACCCCACCCCCTACCCACCTCTTCCACTAACCCCAGAGTTAGGAGTCTCATGTTCTGTCAAACCTCTGATTCCCGCCCCCCCCCCATTTTCTCCCCTTACCCCTGTGATCCCTTTCACTATTTTTTATATTCCCCATGAAATTAGTAGTACGCTATGTTAACTGAATTTAAGTTTTAGGGAAATTGATCGGCATTTTGTTCCAGGGTTTTCTGAGTTGCACATTGTCTCCTTCTCTTCCAGGCCATACTTCTAGTACCCCTGGACACCTCTGGTCCTTCCTGTCCTCAGGCCAGATGTAATAAAAAAAGTATGGAGTCACTCTAGCTGGGAACCAAACTGACAAAGTAAGGCAGGGACACAGGAACAGTCACTGGATGAGGGGCCTGTTCATGGATGGAAAAACATCAGGAGGTCATGCTTGAGGTATTCTCCACAAGGGGCACCCTGCCTCTTAGGGCCTGGGTTGGGGGTGGAGGCAGGAACTGCACTTTTGGCATCTCATCCACCTCCTCCCTCAGCTGTTCCACTATAGGGTTCTTGAGATTCTGGGAGCTTGCCCAGACCATCCCAGGTCACCTGTGTCCCAAGGCCATGGTTCCCCAGGATACTCAACTAGCATGGTAGTGGGGAGGGACTAAGTCTATCTGGACTTCCTTCTGTCTTGAACATGTCTTTACCCCTTGATGACTGAGCTGCTATGGAGATGGAGATGCTTTGCCATATTCCAAGACAGGACCAAGCATCTGTTAGATTAACAAAAGTCAAGGTGAGGAGACAAGGCTCACTATTGCAAAGAGCTTCCTGCATGAACAGAAAACGCATACCTATTTAGGAAGTTAAGGCAAATCCAGGGGGACGTAGGGTCTCAGGAAATCACAATAGTCACTAACTGGAACTGTGAGCATTAAGAGTCCTTTGGTCCAAGTAAATTCGTCTCCATTGTTATCAGATCCTGTCTAGACTTAAGAATTGCCCGAGTGAAAGCCTTGGTGTTCTCTGGTCCTTCTGTGGCTCAGCCTCATTGCTGTATGAGAAAAGCTGAGGCTGAGCTATTGTCCGTGATCCGTTCCCCCTATGGTTTAGATAGGTCCTACACTCACCTTGTTAGAACCACAAAAAGTGGCATGTTTAGTATAGTAGTTCTCATGGACAAAACCCGACATGATCAGGATGAGGGTGGGGAGTGGGGGAGAGAACAAAGTGGGATCGTCCTGATTAGGAGAACAGGCTATGTCAGAACTCTGAAAAATTCAGCTCCGAGCCAGTGATGGGGCTAAAGGTCTCTACTACTCTGGCTCTGTGGCTCCCAGACTTAAGCACATCTACCCTCAGCAAAGAGTCTTTGAGCACACACTTCCAGTAGATCGACAATTGTAAGGGGTCTGGTGGGTCATGAAGCATTAGCAACACAAGATGTAGAGGGGACAGGAGTCCATGCGTTCTTCCACAAACCTTCAGGTCTGCACCCTCCAGCAGAGGAGAAGCAGATGGACTTGACAGCGCCCCAGTTGTTCAAGGGGTCTGGGCTCCCTCCCTTGCTATTCCAGGTTAGATCTGTGAACACACAGCAAGCAGGCAGGGGAACTAGGGGCCTTTTAGGTCTTAATGGAGGCACTGAATGAAGACAGAACATGCTGCATTTGGAAAGCGAACCAGCACCATCCTTAGCTCCAGCTGAGGGCCTCTAACTACTCAAGCCCAGGGACGGCTGTGGCCCGCTTTTCCTTTAGTTCTATCTCCATCAAGATACCTGTGCCTGCAGAGATGGCGAGAGGGTCTTCAGGACCAGAGTCTGAACAACAGCACTTTCTTCACCCTGACACCTGGTCTCAACTTGCTGGCCTGTCATGCTGTGAGGTCAGATTTGGGTTCTACACACTTAAGGGACACTTTATACTGACCCAGGTCAGCTCCAGAAGGCACCATGGTCCCTGCAGTTCAGAGTCAGTCTAGAGAGGAGATATATTCCACCCCATTCTCAAGTCAAGTTGTTGCCCGAGGACAACATCGGGTCAACCCGAGAGCAGTTCGGTCTCCTGCAATCCTAGCCTGCATGCTCCTAGTCTCAAACCTTCCCTCTGCCCAGCAGTCTGGTTTCAGACTGCCACCACCCCCCACTAAGGGGAAGTGACAGGTCTGGGAGGAGCAGCAACACCCCGCACAGAGAGGCTGCAGTCCTCAGCCAAGATGGGGCACCCAGGTGTAGCTCATCCCTACAGCCTTACAGGGCTAAGGAGCATTGCTGAGATCACAGGAGGAAGGGCTGACCAGATCCAAGATTGAAGTAGAATTAGGCAATGGGGCTGTCGCACTTTGGACCCCAGGCCCAAGGTAGCAGAATGCAACTACCAATCTATTTAGGGATTGGTAGAGGAACTTAGTTGTGCAAGTTTGAGAGAATAACAGTACTAGCGGCTGCCCATGTGCCACAGGTGTATCTTGTTCTACTTTGGTCCAGGTTCCTTTATTTGTAAGGAGCTACTTAACCAGTTGAATTAAGAACCCAAGTTTTCAAGCCTATCACTGCCACTTTTTTTTTTAATTTTTATTTATTTATGATAGTCACAGAGAGAGAGAGAGAGAGGCAGAGACACAGGCAGAGGGAGAAGCAGGCTCCATGCACCGGGAGCCCGATGTGGGATTCGATCCCGGGTCTCCAGGATCGCGCCCTGGGCCAAAGGCAGGCGCCAAACCACTGCGCCACCCAGGGATCCCCTATCACTGCCACTTTAGAGGCCACGTAGCTCCCACAGCTGATCAGCCACCATTGATGGCTGAAGCTGAACTCTCGGACCTTATTAAGGCTTCATAAAGGTTAGAGAAGATTGCAGTGGCGGCTATTTAATCCTCGACTACAAAAGGGATCACTTAGAGACTTAATAAATTCCAGGTGCTATTTTCTAGGCACTGAAGGGACAGCTACCACCCACCATGCAGAAGAGGAGAGAGCAGGAAGTGTAGCCCAGTCTTCCCATTAACAGGTAAGATAATGTTTTCCTCTTAATTCTACAGTCTGTAGAGAGCCCAGCCATGCTTGCTTCCTCATTGAAGACAGATGAGAAGCCCCCCACCTCCCCCGGCTAAGGCTTCCCTGCACGGAACTCCCACACCCGGTTTCCCAGGCTCCATGGCAGCCTTATGTCCCCACCCCATGCCTTGGCTTCCACGACAAATCCCCCAGACTCAGGTCTGCTATGTTCTCGAGCATTAGGAGATTATGTCCTTTCTGCCTCTTTTCCAGTAAGGGAAACTTGGATGTCACCTGGGCTCACTGAGCTAAAGACACGTCATTCTCAGAGTCCCTTTGCTGAAGATAAAGTGGGGGCTTCAGGAGAAAGGAGACTTCCTCTGGGGAGAGGTCAGCAGCAGACCTTAGAGAGCCAGAGCCCCTCAGAGAAAGAGCCAGGAGGCCTCTGTGTCTTCCCCTGCATTGGTTAGAGGGAGGTAGAAAATAGAAACTTCTAGTTAGAGCAGGCTCAGGGTGGAGCCAGCCAGAGAAAGAACATAAAGAAAAAGCAGGAACTTTGCCCTGTTGAAAAATCATACAGGCCCTCTCCAAGCCAACCCAGTACCCGCAGCAGCGCCAAGCACCCCGCAGCACCCATTCTTGCTGAACAGAGCTACTGAGGCAAATGGCCTTACAGCCCCCACCCACCAAGATGAGGAAGGGCTCAGTCTTCTCCTTATGTACCCCTGGCTCCTCCCCCATGACTAAAACCAACAGTGTCCACCTGGTCCCGGGGCACTTTCCCTGACCTCCCTTTGATAGGGCTTACCTGGGGCCTTTCAGATGCTCAGAGGCATGCTGCTGCAAGCACCTGGGTTCATGTGGAGAGGAGGTCAAGAAACAGGGCTTAGTAATTGAGCAGTTTATTATCTATTTGGGAAATCTGTGGCTCTTTCATAGGGCCCATCAAGAGTGTTGATAGGGGTTAAAGAGTCAAAGAGTATCACCCCAGTTCCAAGGGAAAAAACTTAATTTGTGAAGTTGTATATGAACTTGGCCTCATGAAGTTATCAACATTTGACAGTGTTACATGGTCACAATCTACATTAAATTCTCATGAAGTTTCCTAAAATGCCTATTGTCATTAGAGAATTACCTTTAAAATATGCTATAGGGGGACGCTTGGGTGGCTCAGTGGTTGATCGCCTGCCTTTGGCCCAGGGCGTGATCCTGGAGTCCCGGGATTGAGTCCCATGTCCGGCTCCCTGCAGGGAGCCTGCTTCTATCTCTGCCTGTGTCACTGCCTCTCTCTGTCTCTCTGTGTGTCTCTCATGAATAAATAAATAAAATCTTAAAAAAATATATATGCTATAGGGGCACCTGGGTGGCTCAGTGATTGAGTGTCTGCCTTTGGCCCAGATCAAGATCTCAGGGTCTTGGGATCAAGTCCCCCATCAGGTTCCCCACAAGGAGCCTGATTCCTCTGTCTCTGCTTCTTTCTCTGTCTCTCATGAAGAAATAAATAAAATCTTTAAGAAATGATAAAAAATATGCTACAACTCTTCAAAAATATTAACAAAGTCTGATACCTTTCAATTCCTATCATGTTTACCTTGTTAGTAAACAAGGTAATTTAAATTTAAGAATTTCCTTTAAGAAGACAAAGAGCAGACTCTTTAACTACAGAGAACAAATTGGTCCTTACCAGGGGGCAGGTGTGTGTGTGGGGGTGATGGGTGGAATAGGTGACGGGGATGAAGAACACGGGTATCAGGATGAGCACTGAGTCATGTATGGAATTGTTGAATCATTATACTGTATGCGTGAAACTAACACTGTATGTTAAATATACTAGAGTTTAAAAAATAGAATTTCGCAAAAAAGGAATTTTCCTCAGGAAATGAAACAGTTTCTGGCAGTTTGTATGGCTTAACATGAATTTTATTTTTAATTTGCTTTGATTAAGGTGTTGATATTAATCTACTTTTCTGTCTTCTGCCATCTCATATTATTATGTGACAGTTTACATTGAAAACTGTTTTGACCCTATGCTTGACAAAAGTGATCATGTAAACAAACCTTAGGGATGATTTATTTATTTTATTTTTTATTTTTCTGCTTTTTTAATAAACTTATTTTTTATTGCTGTTCAATTTGCCAACATATAGAATAACACCCAGTGCTTAGGGATGATTTAGGCCAAATGTGATGTACTGCATTTTGACCAAAATGGCTCATTTAGGATATATCCATCTCATCACCCCTTCCCTCTGGCCCCCACTCCAATCACACTAAAGCAGCTGATTTTTCACAAACTTTTCCTTTTGGGGACTTGACTCAAGCTGTTGACTCTGGCTGGGATATCCTTTCTTTCTAACCCCATATTAATAAACCTATTCCAGAACTTAGTTTATCTTGATTTCTTTAAGAACTTTGCCACACTTACCAAATCCAGGCTGAGATCTCAGGATCAGCCCACAATGGTGTTGTATGAAGGAGTGATCAGGGAAGTCAAGCTAGAAGCTAAAATGTTATAGGTCCCTCTGACTGACAATGTGAATCCCATGTAGTTGAGGTGGACAGAGTTCCAGATGGAGAACAGGAATCTCTGACTCTAGCTTTGGCTCATCAAGTTAGTATTGTAGCATTGTATTTTTGATAGTTTATTTAAACTCACTGCCTTTATATTCCTCGTGTGTAAAATGAGAACCAGGCTGCGTGATTTCTAAGGGCCCTTAATTCCAGCTGTTATATTCTATGAGTATTTGAAATTTCATAATCATGAGTGATAAAGGTCAATTTCACTTTCCTTCGTAAACATCAATGAAAAATAGAATAATGAGGAATCTTCCTTGCTCATTGTTTGGAAAATGAAGAATTAGGGTAGAAAGATTGTCCAGATGAACAATAAGCTTGGATTCTGGGGTTCTAGACCATATGCTTTATAAAGCTATATATTTATTTTTGGATGGAGAAGGTTAGAAACACTTATGGATGGGGAACTTGCTGGAGGCATGGATGTTATTTATAGCCATGTTAATGCAAGAATCCCAAGTGTGACTCAGTGACATGACCTTGGATGTGTGGCCCATTCTAGCCCACCCTTGCCCCAGCTCTCACTGGGACAGCCACCTTGTCTTTCTTCTCGCCATCTGGGTCACTGTGCACTCCGTTCTCTGGATTCTCCACCCTCACAGTTGTACCCTTTGTTCTGTTGGCTTCCAACTCCTTCATGTGGAAAGGGAAATGTTCTTTTTGCCAAGAGCCCCAGAAGCAATGGCACAAGGAGTAGGTAAGGTTCCAATTGAGCCAACAAGGACCTAGAAACAAATTTAGAATCCACCACTGTCTAGTGCCAGCCCTTACATGGAGCTTAAAATATATTGTCTCACACAATCCTGAGGTATGCATAGTCATGCACTGCAGACTAATTGAGGATAATTTCTGAGATAAAGCCAGTAGTCTCCCTACTTATTTTTTTAAGGCTGCTTTTTTTTTTATTCAATGAAACCTTAAGTGGACACATTTACACACAGCCTCACTAGCGTTTCATTTGTAGGTGAACCATGAAGCAATTACTCAGTATCAACAGCAATGTGCCTCAATGGAAGCTAACCCTATGCTGTCTGCAGGTGTACTTGGAGTACGCCCAGTTCACGCAGTGAAGGTTGATGGAGGCTTCTGGGGAAAGTTTCTTTATGTCTAGTAGAGAAACCAAACATGAAGCACTCTTCTTTCTTACCTTGAACCTAGTGTTTGTATGTGACTCATGGTATTGTTTCAGCAAACTTTAAGACTAAGAATGAAGCCATGTAGTTCATGGCAATATGAAGGGAGAAAAAAAATAATGCATTGGTGCCTGATGATGTCATTGAATCACTGAGTCAATCAACCATGAAGTGCCACATTGCCCTTGGACTTAAATTATAGCAATAGCACCTTCCTTTATGTTTCAATCATTTTGAGTTAGGAGCCTATTTGTATGGAGTCCAATCATTCTTATATTGAGAAGGGTCCTCCTGGTGACCAGCCAGTGTGGCTGCTCATCATATCAGCCTCTGGGGCACCTTTGAAGAACCTGAGAATAAATATTTTCAAGAAATATGTTGGAAAACTCCTGAGATATCCTAAACCTCTTCTTTTAAGTGTAACATGATGAAAAACTGTGATTTGTAATAATCTATAACTTAGGCAAACTGACCAAACACCATCTTCAGTAAGATGATTATTTATTTATTTGTGGGCAGCCCCAGTGGCACAGCAGTTTAGCACTGCCTACAGCCCGGGGTGTCATCCTGGAGACCTGGGATGGAGTCCCACGTTGGGCTCCTGCGTTGAGCCTGCTTCTCCCTCTTCCTGTGTCTCTGCCTCTCTCTCTCTCTCTCTCTATCATAAATAAATAAATAAATAAATCTTTAAAAATCTTTAAAAAGTTACTTAAAAAAGACTATTTATTTATTTATTTATTTTTGCATATTTTTATTGGATTTCAATTTGGCAACATATAGCATAACACCCAGTGCTCATCCCAGTCACCCCATCCCCCTGCCCACCTCCCCTTCCACCACCCCTTGTTCGTTTCCCAGAGTTAAGAGTCATGTTGTGTCACCCTCACTGATATTTCCCACTCATTTTCTCTCCTTTCCCCTTTATTCCCCTTCACTACTTTTTATATTCCCCAAATGAATGAGACCATATAATGTTTGTCCTTCTCCGAATGACTTACTTCACTCAGCATAATACCCTCCAGTTCTATCCATGTTGAAGCAAAGGGTAGGTATTAAAAAAAAAAAAAAAGAAATATTAACTGTCAGTTTCTCTATCCCATGATTAACATATGTGCAAATTTTGGAGAACTTCTAAGTCATTTAGTTGTGAGTAGTTTTGCTTTTTTTTTTTTTTCTAATTTGTAATGGTTATAGGTTATTTTGTTTCTTTATATTTTTAGGATTCATTTATGATTTTATTGTGCTCAGAGAATATGAACTGTATCTCAGTTATTTCAAACTTATTGAGATTTATTTGTGATCGAGTACCTGGTCAAAATTCTTAATGTTTCATGTGTATATGTAAGGCAATTTTTAGATTAGGTATATTAATGTTCTCTCTTTTTTGTATATTTTATTAATTTGTGACAGTTTGAGATAGAATTTAAATCCCTGAATGAGTCTTAAAAGTAGTCTGCAGTAGCAGAATATCAAGTCTCCTATACATATCTATCAAGGAATATATATATATATCTATATATCCAAGACTAGTTTAATATATTAAATATTTTGAACAAATTCATATATTCAACAATATTGGTCAAACCTCTTTACTGTGTGCTTACCCCATGTCAGATGGTAATGGTCAAAATTGTTATAGTTTCTGGCAGCAGAGAGCACTGATTTGAATTTTAAGCAGAAGTAGGAAGAGCTTCCTAGTAACAGCTTTTGGGGAATGAGAGAAAGGAATGAGGTCTCAGGGATAAGGACAGCACTTCTGAACTACTTTTTTTATTTACTTCTTTTAGTAGAACAGTATAATTTCATAAATGACAATTGTTAAAGTTAAATAGGAAACAGTAAGATAGCATTAAAAATACTTCTTATTAGGGGAAAATATTTACAAAGCACATTTTTGATAGTGGATTTGTATCCAAAATATCCAAAGAACTCTTAAAACTCAAAAATGAGAAAACAAACATCCAAGTCAAAACATTGGCAAAAGATCTGAGCAGACACCTCATCAAAGATGATATACAGATGGCAAGTAAGCATCTGAAAAAGATGCTAAATATCATATATAATTAGGGAAATGCAAAGTAAACCAAGACAGACATACATATTTAAATGACTAAAATTTAAAAAATGACAACACCAAATGCTGACAAGGATACAGAGCAAAAGGAGCTCTCATTCATTGTGGTAGAAATGCAAACTGGCACAGCCATTTTGGAATACAGTGACTTTTTTTATAAAACTAAACATAGTCAACATATGATTCAGCAATTGTGCTCCTAGGTATTTTTTCAAATGATTTGAATACTTATGTCCATGCAAAAACCTACACACAGATGTTTACATGCACTTTATTTATAAATCACTACAAACTGGAGACAGCTCAGATGTCCTTCAATAGTTGAGTATCTAAGCCAACTGGGCTATATCCATCCATGAAAAGGCAAAACTATAGAGAGTAAAAAGATCAAGGGTCTCCAGGAGTTCTAGGGAAAAGACAAAGGATGAACAAACAAAGCAGAGATTTTGGGGGTATAATATTGTCCAGGTAGATTCATAACATGCATTTTTCAAAACCTATAGAACTGGGGTGCCTGGGTGGATCAGTTGGTTAAGCATCTGATTCTTGATTTAGGCTCAGATCATGATCTCAGGGTCATAAGATCAAGCCCCACTTTGTGGAGCCTGATTAAGATTCTATCTCTCCCCCTGCTCCTCCTCGATCCTCGCCCACTTGCACTCAATCTCTCTCTCTAAAAAAATGAAACAAAGCAAAACAAAACAAAACAAATAACACCATAGAACCTCATGGGATAAAGAGAAGTATGGTCTTTGGTTAATAATACTGTAGTAATACAGGCTCGTTAAGTGTCACAAGTGCGTCACACCAGCATAAGATGGTAATGATAAGGACAACAACTCAAGGGAGATGGAAAGGGAAATTCCATAGTATCTGCTCAATTTTTCTATAAATCTAAAACTTTCCTTTTTTAAAATAAGGTCTGTTATATCTATCTATCTATCTATCTATCTATCTATCTATCTATATCTTACCTAAAAAGGGGGGCAGACTTACTTGGTGAAAAGGTACACAAAAGAACATCACAAAGAGGGGCCATGAGAGCAGAGCAGCTGAGAACTAGCTGTCTGTGCATGTATGTGCATTGAGGGGAGTTCCTGAAGGTGGTCTACGGGGGTGAGTAGGGTCAGGTAGATAGGCAGTGGGGCACTACCAGCAATTCTGTGTGAGTGGCCCATAGAAATGGGGCAGCGTGTCATGAGTGATGAATTGGGCAGGCAGGCAGAGACCAATCCATGGTGCCAGTTTGGAGAATGAATTTTTTTTAATTTTTTTAATTAATTTTTATTGGTGTTCAATTTACCAACATACAGAAAAACACCCAGTGCTCATCCCGTCAAGTGTCCACCTCAGTGCCCGTCACCCATTCCCCTCCAACACCCGCCCTCCTCCCCCCTTCCACCACCCCTAGTTCGTTTCCCCGAGTTAGGAGTCTTTATGTTCTGTCTCCCTTCCTGATATTTGCCAACATTTCTTTTCCCTTCCTTTATATTCCCTTTCACTATTATTCATATTCCCCAAATGAATGAGAACATACACTGTTTGGAGAATGAATTTTATCCCTTTGGGAATTGATTTTATTTTTTTATTTTTTTTAATTTTTATTTATTTATGATAGTCACACAGAGAGAGAGAGAGAGCGAGAGAGAGAGAGGGGGGGGGAGAGACACAGGCAGAGCGAGAAGCAGGCTCCAAACAGGGAGCCCGACATGGGATTGGATCCCGGATCTCCAGGATCGCGCCCTGGGCCAAAGGCAGGTGCTAAACTGCTGCGCCACCCAGGGATCCCATTGGGAATTGATTTTATTTTATTTTATTTTTTAATAAATTAATTTTTATTGGTGTTCAATTTACCAACATACAGAAAAACACCCAGTGCTCATCCCGTCAAGTGTCCCCCTCAGTGCCCGTCACCCATTCCCCCCCACCCTCCGCCCTCCTCCCCTTCCACCACCCCTAGTTCGTTTCCCAGAGTTAGGAGTCTTTGTGTTCTGTCTCCCTTCCTGATATTTCCCACACGTTTCTTCTCCCTTCCCTTATATTCCCTTTCACTATTATTTATATTCCTCAAATGAATGAGAACAGAGACAGACAATACATCTTCTGAGATGGGGTTGACTATGCCTATATGTCTTGTCTCACAAGGCTGTTCTGTAAGCCACCCAGATCATGTATGGAGGAGTGCTTCCAAATCTAATGAATGATGACCCAGAGCAAGTTGCTGACAAGTGGCCTGCTTCTACATAAGTCTTAGTATCTCAGTCTTTCAGGGGAGGATCATAAAGTCCCTGCTCTTTCTAACTTCCCATGTATTTTCTGTGTATGAGAATGTCCACACAATTTAGAGGCTCCTATAGTGTAACCAGCAACAATCAGAGGGCACTGCCATGGGAGGTGACTGGGCCCTCTGGCTGCCAGGGACATCCAAGAAACACCCACATCTGATGAAGTGTCATGGACTGACCCAGATTCCAGAAAGTGAAATTCACAGCATGGAATTGTGTCATAATACAACTTTCTGAAGTAAAGATATAGGAGGAAAATGACAGAGTGTGTGTAAATCCTTGAGAAAAACACACACACACACACACACACACACAAATAAGTGGAGAAGAAGCCAGCATGTGTAGTGATTATCTGAAGGAAGAATTATTTTATTCAACATGGCCAACATTGGTTCTCATAAATATCCCCTCAAAAACAATGGACAACTAGTCTGGGTATAAAAGCAAACAATAATTAATATTTATTGATTGCTTTCCATATGACAGACACTTTGCTATAATTTCTCCCATTTTTATAGTAGTAAAAGCACTTCTGTTAAGTGTTGACCTAATTTGCCAATATCAGCCATGCAGGAAGCAGGACCAGGCTCAGAACCACACTCTGACTTTGGACTCCATGTTCTCAATCACCCTGCATTTCTGTCCCCCACTCTGAAAGAGTGAAAAATACCCTTCAAAAAATTCAGCGTCTTAATCAAGGAGCTCCAAGAAGATTTTAAATGTTCAGAATGGAGCATTATGAGAACTGCTTTGTGGACAGACGGAGGTGTGTTCAAGTTCTAGTTCTGCTACACAGCCACTCTGGAAAAGGCAGAGAAACTCCACAAACTCAGGTACTTCAGCTCGCAGGGTCCTTGTTCAAGTGAAATGCGATGGCATAAATAAAATGTCGAACACCAGATGCATCACAGAATCTCTGCCCATGTTAAATAAGCTCTCATCATTTCATGTCTCGTGATTTGGTCTCCTGAATAGATTTCCCCAGCGTGAGGAAATGAACTGATTATTTTGGCAGTTATGTCTTCCCATGAAAATGAAGATGTTGATATCCAGTATCATGTCATTAGCTTGGTAATAAGTCATCTTGCAGAGTGAGATGAGCCCTGGAAACCCTCTAAGTTCTGTTCTCTAGGTATATGAGGCTGTGCACCAGAGCTTGAGTTCATTAATCTCACCAAGGTCCTGTCTGGACCAGCAGTCAGCCTCCCGTCTCTGATGTCAAGGCAAACATGCCAATTTCCCTTTGATGACTTGGGTTTTATGGCTTCCATTGATGACAGTATGATCATATGGTTATTAGTATCCTCAACTGCTTCTCTAAATGGCATATCAATAATAATTGTCTGAGGGGTGCCTGGATGGCTCTGTTGGTTAAGTGTCTGCCTTCAGCGCAGGTCATGATCCCAGGGCTCCCCACTCAGTGGGAAGACGGCTTCTCCCTCTCCCTGCTGCTCCTCTTTCTTGTGCTTTTTCTTTATCTGTCAAATGAATAAATAAAATCTTAAAAAAAACAAAATGAAAAATAATAGTTGTCTGAGAGAATAAAAACAAGCTCTCTCAGTTGGCAAGCTCAGAAGTACACACCCTGTTGAGGTGGTGATCTTGTCCCCAGGCATTGATGTGGTGCCTACTGGGGCCAGCCTCAATGAGACTCCCACTTCCCATGCCATGAGGATGGAATTCCTGTGTCTACCAAAGGGAACAGTGCATGGGGAGCTTTTACTCCAGGCATGGTACACGGTAGGAGCTCAAGAGTTACAGAAAGCAAGGGTCATAATTTTATAGGACCATGTCCAAAGTTCCTCTTCCTGATATTACGGGTTACTTCTTTTTCTTTTTAAAAAAATATTTTATTTATTTATTCATGAGACACATGCACACACACACACACACACACACAGAGAAAGAGAGAGAGAGAGAGAGAGAGAGAGAAAGAGGCAGAGACACAGGAAGAGGGAGAAGCAGGCTCCATGTAGGGAGCCCGACATGGGACCTGATCCCGGGCTGAAGTCCCGGGCTGTAGGCGGCACTAAACCGCTGAGCCACCCGGGCTCCCCATTATTTATTTTTCTATCCAGCACTTTGGGTACTTGGTAGGAGTTCTCAGATATCTACTTGAAGAAGGCAGGGTTTTTCTGTTTATTTCCTGATGTATCCTAAGCATCTAGAATAGTGTTTGGCAGTATCAGGGCCACAATATATACTCCAAATGCCTGATATATCACTGATACTCTGTAATCACCTATTCCAGTACCATCCCCTTCGCCATCACTGGAACCATCACCAAAAACCAACCACAGAACAATGATGTTTCCGTGCCGAGTCTCTAATCACACACACTCCTAATTAGTTTCCTACCCTGGGATGCTATTTTAAGCATTGTTACAATATCTTATTAATGTCAATCATCAACATACCTTCAACTATTATGCATGCCCTTTGATTCAACTGCCTGGTCTGGAAGAGAAAAATACCAAAAGGGTCATATTACATAATTGTTGAAAATAAAGTTTTCTGATTCTTTCCCCAAATGTCTATCTTCCCTTCTCTTGTTCTCACTTCTGCAGTGCTGGTTCAGTTTCTCTTTCTCACTTACATGGACCAGTTCCAAAACTTCCTCATTGCTTGCTCTGTTTCTAATTCATATCCCCCTTCCGCCCCCCATGAAAGAGAACTTCCTGGTTGCCTTCTAAATGTTGTGCTGATTGCCCTACTTCTCCTAGGCTCAGCATTACCTTCCAAATACAAACTGAACTCCCTGGGGCCTTTGAAGGTTCTTGGTCATTTGTCCCTACCTCCACTTCCTCCCCGCCACCCTCCCCTCTTCTCCATGCCCTGATTGCGCCACGGCCCATGATTCATCGTTCCCAAAACACCCACCTGCCCCCTTTCACCTTCTTCCTTCAGTTGGAATATCAAATATCTTTATCCTCAATACAATCATCCCTCAAGACAAAGTTCAAATATGACCACATTCACCAAGACTTTCTGTATTTGTTCCCTTGGTTATTGAAATGTACCCAACTCTAATACCTTCTTGCACTTTTTTTTTTTAATTTTTTATTTATTTATGATAGTCACACACAGAGAGAGAGGCAGAGACACAGGCAGAGGGAGAAGCAGGCTCCATGTGCCGGGAGCCCGACGTGGGACTCGATCCCAGGTCTCCAGGATCGCGCCCTGGGCCAAAGGCAGGCGCCAAACCGCTGCGCCACCCAGGGATCCCCCTTCTTGCACTTTTTAAAGATGCAGTGTGTTTACACAAGGTGGTAGAGGCATTTACATTCATGAGTGTCTCGGACTATTTCCTCTAACATTTTGGAAGGTGTATCATTACAGAACAGCCACAATAATTTTTAGCTTTTCTCATCAAGTGCTGAAGCCCAGAACTATCACCAATAACGAGTCAAAGATGGAACAGTGAGCATGGAAATGTTTAAATACTCATTTTAGCCATGGAAAACCAGCTGGTTATAATGATTAATCCAAACCCACTTATAAAGAAATGTGATGGCAATTGATATTTAAGTGGATGTCCTGCAAACTACAGTTATCTAAGTTGTAAGTTCCTGGAGCCATGGTCTCAGTCCCTTCTAGAGTGACATATTTTGATGCACATCAGCCATGTGGTGCTAGTTAGAAACCAAGATTCTCAATTTTCAATAGCACAAACTACAGGCCAGCTAATAAATAGTGGACACGTACCATTGTACTAGAAGTACAAATTACCCAGTTTCTGAAACAGAAGACTCAGCTCCTTCATGTATTTCCATCTCCCTGGATTGGAGAAGTGTGTGTCCCTCCCTAAAGATAGTCAAATTCCTGTGCACATGCTGCCCTGTGCTTTCTGTTCTCAGCCTTACTGGATGAGTCAGGCACGCACCCCATCATTCAGAGGGTAGTATGGTGGAAGCCAGATAGATGTCAGGAAACAGAGAAAGTCGGACTGAATTCATTGACAAAGCCAATAAGGTTGTTATCTCAGGTGTATCCCATGGGCAATCTTCAATCTTGGTGAAATTGCCAGCAGAATTCTGCAGTTCCAGAGGAGTGAGAGTAGGAAGGAGTCTAAGGCTGGCTCAGTAGTTCCACGGTGAGGCCTGGGAACCAAAGGTGCTCACCAGCACTTTCAACTATTGTGTGCATATGGAATTGGGACTCTGAAGCCGCTCTGGCACAAAAGGACCAGAGGGAGGCCATTCTGACCTGGGGCGTAGCAGGCTGTCCTTTATCATGCTGGGAACCCTTCTCCATCCTTGGCCCAGCATAGGAAGGGCTTTGTTTCCTTCCTATTTTTTTGGATGGGGGTTGTATTGAGAATGCGAGTATATCCTAAATAGTTCAACAGCTTAAGGAACCATGACTATGTCTCATGTCACACTGGAGAGAGTGGGGTTGTCTTCACCAGAAAAACAAAACAAAACAAAAACAAAAACAAAAACAAACAAAACAAAGCTAGAAAGCAGGTCCAAGTCAGTTTGAGCTAGATTGGTAGGGCAACACATTAGCAGGGCATCAGTTAGTATTCTAGGGCTCCTGTATGAAGTGTCACAACCCGGTGGCTTTGACCAACAGAAATTTGTTCTCATAGTTCTAGAGGCTGGAACTCTGAGATCGACACTGAAGAGCCATGCTTACTCTGAGGCTTTCGGGGAGAATCTATTCCATGCTTTTCTCTTGGCCTCTGGTGTTGCCAGCAGTCTTGAGTGTCCCCTGTGTATAGATGCCCCACTTCAGGCATGATTAGGTCATCATATAGTGCTCTCCTCTGTATCTCTGAGTCTTTTCTTCTGACAAGAACACCCATCAACTCACCCCACCTCATCACAACCTCCTCTTACTGGTTATATCAGTAAAGGCCTCCTTCCCAAATAAGTTCCCATTCACAGGTACCAGTGGTTAGGACTTCAATATATCTTCTGGAGGGACAGTGTGCAGTCCGTTACAGCATTCAAAAAGCAGTGGACAAGAGCAGATTGTGCAGGGCACCCCCTCAGTCTGCCATGAAAGCTATAGAGCCAGAACAGAAATTTTCCTTGTGGTTTGACCAGGTTACTCCTATTTCTCTTTATCTAGTATTGGGAAGTAGGTTAATACCTTGAGACTGGTCATGCCCTTGAGGTTTTTGGATAAGAATGGATATGGGATTTTCTGGGGTCTGGGTATGCGAAGGATAGAAAAGTAATGACTTTATACCTCAAGCTGTTGGAAAGGATCTCATGCCTCCCACCATTTACTTAATTTCATTTCATAACAATCACACTTTATGTGTTTCAGATACATTTCTAAATTTTAGACTCTTCCCCCAGCCCTGTACACATATGTATCTTGTGCTGATACATGAATCACATGGTGGGAGGGCATCTGTTAAATAATAGGCAATTGTTTGTTTGTTTGTAGCCTGACTCTTTCCCGTAACACAAATGAACAAATGGGCACCTGAAAAACTCTGCCATTTGGTCAGTTCTGCAAAACTTTGGAAAAGGTCTTCTAGCTCATTTTCAAAGATGATTTCCTGGCTTCCAGGGCAGAATTTATCCAGCAAATTAGCCAACCACAGATGCACCAGGAGGGTTACAATTGGCTGGGGTCCTGCTAAGGAGATGCTAGCACTGGCACCCGACTTTGCTGCTGGCAGCAAGAGCTGGCTTTGAATGTTAATAACCCTTGTGCCAAGCTCTTAGTGCTTTTCAGATAATGTATCCATCAACAAGCCTACCTGTTATGGGCACTTTATGTATTTATTTTTTTCCCTAAGTGCATAATGTTATCCTTATCTCTTTATGCGACAGATGAGACATTTCCATCATGGTCTCTGCATAAGATTTCCTAGGATAAAATCTATATCTCTATTTATAAGCTGTATGACCTTGGGCATGTTCATTAATCTCTCTTTGAATCTGGTTCCTCTGGTGTAAAAGGGGGCTGATAAATCTGATAAGAGAATTAAGAAAGATAATTCATGAAAAGTACTGACACTGGTCTGTCCCTTAGCAAGTGCGTAATAAATGAAAGCTTTTGTTAATACAGTGGAACCCCATGATTACACAGATCAGGATGTAATGAAATTAGCAGTAGGGTTCCATCTTCTATGGCAGGCTCGCTCTTAGCGTTTGACTAACCTTGAAATAAAGGTACTTCACTTTTTTATACAACTGCATTGTTTTGTCTCGCCTACAGGGGCTCAACTAATACGTAGTTCTAGTGCAATGTTTGGATGGAGTAGAATGATTGGAAAAAGATGTAAAAATATATATCTCCCTCTCCCTCTGTCTCTCCCTGCCCCCAACCCTCCACTCCATGTAAGGACACAGTAGGAAGGTGACCATCTTCAAGGAAGCCACTAAAACCCAGCCGTGCCTTCACTCGATCTCAGACTTCCAACCTCCGGAACTGTGCGAAAACAAATACCATCTATGATACATTGTCATGCCAGCCCGAGCTAGTACATGCTGCTCTACTACTTCTCCACTAGCTTGCACCTACAGACCTGTGTGCCGCAATGGCACTTAACACAGTGGGAAAGAAGTGTGTACAGTGGGGCACCATTACAGGAAGCACATGGCTGCTGCAAGGCAGCCCCCCATGGGAGTGCCCCTTAACAGGGCAGTGTGTAGTGAGGTGATCTCAGTGAGAAGAATATGCATAGTATTTCTGTATGTTCACTGTGCACTGAAACAGGCATAGCCTACAGTGATTGCAAATGGATTGGTTGGCTCCTCAGGGATTAAAAAAATAATAACTATTAGGAATTAGGTGTCAGATAGAGGAGCACAATATGGATGGATTACTTAGAAAGGGCACAGTAAATGAAGATATTATGACAAAACTAAATGAGCACCCAGAGACACAGCCTATGGGAAAGCCCTCAGTAGTCAGGGGGATGAGGTAAACATCCTACGGACGGCAGCCAGCCTCTTTCCCTAGGGACCCTGGCATCTTTTCCACAGGCCTATGCAAAACACATCTATGACATCAGGGTTGAAGACTATGTGTAGCCTGGACAAGCTGGGCATTTGTCACTGAGATTGCTACTGGACAAGCTGGGCATTTGTCACTGAGCATTGCTACTGCTAAGCACTGAGACTGTCTTCTGCAGAGACTGGGGCTAGGTACCCAGTTCATAGGTGATCCTGCATTCAAATTTGTCCCAGAGCTTTGGTTCATCCCTCTTGTCCTGACATACCATTAGCTCCTCTTCATTCTCAAAAGTGTCCTACTTTGGAAAATAAACTGCACGGTCACCACCAAATGCAATTCCCCTGCTACCAGCTGGTGGGTGTAGCACTTTTCTCTTCCACAGCGGAGTGGGCAGCAATTTATTCTAATGGAAACACAGACATATTCTGGATACACATTTGTCTACCCTGCAGGAAATAGTCTAACAGAACCATCCTTCAGCAACGTGTAGAAGTCATTACCATCCTGTCCCACTTTGCACTGACAGTAACCAAGGAAATCATTTTACTGTGAAGGAGAATTTATAATAAGCTAAAACTTAGAAATTAATTTTTGTACCATGTGCCTTATAAAATAAAATCACTGACTTGATAAACGGATGGACAAAGCTTCTGAGACTCAGCACATAGATTTGAGGTAACACCCTGCAAGGCTGGGATGCTGTAGCACAAAATGAGGTGTGTCCCTTAAACCAACAGCTATTTGTATTAGTCAAGAGTCTGTGTCCAAACAAGAGACAGAAACCACACAGTGTTTTGAAAGTGGATAGTTTAATATAAAAGATCACTAGCTAGAATAGGAGATGACCATCGAGGGACAAAGGGACATCTAAAGATTACAACGGTGACAGATCTGTAGAGCAGGTATTGTCACTAAAGCTGAGGCAGGCCACCCATGAGAGTACAAATCTGCAAGGGGCCAACCGCCTGGCCAGGACGGACCCAGACCTCTGTATCCTTTTTGCTTCCCATACATGCAGCCCTGGGCTTGGGGGGTTTAGATGTCTAGTGCCCGAAGGATGACAATGTGGACCAGGATTTACAGTAAAATGTATATTAAGTTAGGATGTGAAACTCACTCGTAAGCATTATGGTCTCCTTATGATGTCATGCAACCCAAGAAGTGAAGAGGGTCTCCGCACGTGGTGGTGTGACCAATTCTGATCACCAATGGGAAGTTCTATTTCTAAAAACCTTTGTCAGGTAACATAGGGTCAAGAAAGACAGTATGTAAAATCTGAGAAATGCACTTGACTATTTCTTAGATACCTCATACCCCAAAATAACAACCAATAGGAACTTTTGGCAATCCATAAAGAAAGATCCTGTGTGAATAAAAGCATCAGTGACACCATCAGGAAGAAAATTCCAATTAACTGAGACTGTCCTTCTGACATGGGGGGCATGAGTTAGGTGGTGGGGCAGAAGGCTCTGATTCATTAAATTATTCCTTTAACTGTAGAAACCATAACCATCGCACGTTGTATTGATTAATATACCCCCCCTTTTTCTTCCCAGTACTTCAGCATTACTGGTGGTGCCAGTGTATAAGTTTCAAGGAGAATTTATATGTATTGACATTCTTTGGATCCCTCACCTTCAGAAAACCTTGTAGCAATTTCTAGACTCAGCAGAGATTGAAAGTACATGCATGGGGACGCCTGGGTGGCTCGGCGGTTGAGCATCTGTCTTTGGCTCAGGGAGTGATCCCGGAGTCCTGGGATCGAGTCCCAACCGGGGTCCTTGCATAAAGCCTGCTTCTCCATCTGCCTATGTCTCTGCCTCTCTCTCTGTGTCTCTCATGAATAAATAAAATATTTTTTTAAAAAAGAAACTACATGCATGTAATATGCTGGTTCAGGTTTCTCATGATGCATTTCCTGCTATTTTGGGAAGGTTCTCCAGGTTATGTCTAATTTATTGCCATACCAGCTGCCCCAAGGATAGAGACCCAGCCACTTACTACCTTTGTTCCCAGGACAAATCAGCTTCTCTGAACCTTGGTTTGTCCATCTGTGAAGTAAAGAAAGATGTTGACCTGCTGCCTGGGGTTATCACAAGGCATATGATGTAATGTCTAGGAAGGAACTGGAAAACATTAAAATAGCATCAAATTGTCTTACTTTTTATTGACTCTACAAAATTGTTATACCATGCTCAAGGTAGTTAACAGAAAGGCTCTTAAAAACTCTCATCTTGGTGTCCTTATAAAACAAAATCCTAGTTGAAAACAAGATAAAAAAGAGAAAAAATATGTACAACCAAAAACCTAGATGAACGGCAGGAGTCAAAAGAAAACATGGTCTTTCTTCAAATTCCTCGAAACATGCACTGATATGTTTCTCTCTAGGCCTACCAGAGGCTTCTTGCTGCATTGCCACAGACCTACCAATAGCTGGTTCAAAGTCTAAAGTACAGAGTAGGGGGGTGCCTGGGTGGCTCAGTCAGTTAAAGCGAGCTCTGTATTTAGACTCAGGTCATGATCTCAGGGCCCTGGGATAGAGCCTTGCGTCAGGCTCCACGCTCAACAGGGAGTCTCCTTCAGGATTCTCTCTTTCTTCCCCCTCCTCCTGCTTACTCTCTTTCTCTCAAATAATAAATA
Organism: Vulpes vulpes; assembly: GCF_048418805.1. Lineage (NCBI taxonomy): Eukaryota > Metazoa > Chordata > Mammalia > Carnivora > Canidae > Vulpes > Vulpes vulpes. Next base: position 566,973 of record NW_027325673.1, read on the forward strand.
GATAAATCTTTAATAAAATGAAATAAAGTACAGAGTAGATCTAAGGCAGAGCCTTCTTCTGTACAGGGCCCACTTGAAAACTTGCAGCCTGTGGGTTACCCATTAAATGGATTTGAAAAGTATTCCCAAATGTGGTATATGGTTACCCTCAAAATCCAGTGAGAGAGAGAGATTATGAGGAATATATATAATAGGAATTCCTATATAATAGGAATATATATATATTTATACACCCTATTATATTTTCTTATTATAAGGAATATCTATACATTCCTTGGTTCTATTTCTCTGGAAGATTATAAGGAATATATATATTTTTATATATTTATATTCATATATATAAACATATATAAATATATATATATATATATTTATACACCCTATTATATTTTCTTATTATAAGGAATATCTATACATTCCTTGGTTCTGTTTCTCTGGAGAGCCCTGATTAATACAGTACAGATAACCTGGAATTTGAAACTCTTTTTCTTTATCTGACTTGTGTATATTTCTCTATGCCATATTTATTTTTTGGTTGATTTTAAAATGTGTGCAAGCTCACCATGCATAGCACATACACTCAAACACTTGTAGGGCAATCTCTGTGTCCTTCTCTGCAAATCCTTCTGATCACTACTTACCATATCTGTTGTCCCCTTTTTCTGATGCCTTATTATCAAGATCTGTGACCTGATCCCTCTCCTACCCTGAGCTCTTCAGAGGAGCCTCCACATTGTTGGAGAGAACAGGGACCCTCCATGTTAGTCTGCTCCGGCTGCTATAACAAAATACCACAGCCTGGGTGGCATCAACAATGGAACCTTATCTTCTCCCAGTTCTGGAGGCTACAAGCTCAGGATCCAAGTGCCAATGGGCTTGTTCCCTCCGGAGGCCTCTCTGGCTTGCAGACAGCCGCCTTCTCACTGTGTCCTCACATTCCCTTGCTCTGCATATGCACAGCCCTGTGTCTCCCTCTCTTACAAGGACTCCGCTCCTATTGGATCAGCGCCCCACCAATACGATATGACCTCACTTGACTTTCATTGCCTCCTTAAAGGCCCTCTCCAAATATAATTGCACTGGGGAGTAGGGCTTTAACTTAAAACTTTAGGGCAACACAATCAGTATATATGATCCACTTTTCCAAATCCACCATTCTCCTTATGTTATTTTTTTTTGTTCTATCTACACACACACACACACACACACACACACACACACGCACACACCAAGATGTAAACCCTTTCGTTACTTTCCCATTTTTCTTTGAAGACTAAAATCCTTGCCTTAGCCTGCAAGATTCTATATGGTGGGGTTGTGGCCTATCTCTCCAGCCCCCTACAATGCCCCATACCTCACCCCAAGGACCAGGCTCATTGGACTTCCATTCTGTACCCTTTCCAGGCTCTCCTTACCAGACCCTCAGCACACACTTCCCTGTGGCCTGGGGCAGATTTTTCCCATATTATATCATTCATTCTCATAACAACCTGTATCTCTGCTCCCTGGACATCAACATGGTGGGGTTCTACGCTGATTTTGTGATCTTCTGATATTTCCACCTCCATCTACATTGCATTCTCAGTGTGGGCAGATGGCACACCTATTTCCCTCACCTTATTTTTGAAGTCCAGCACCATGCTTGTCCCAACATAGACTCATTGAGTGAATTAATAATGTCCTTGCTGATTCCAAGTACAGAAATAATTTCTCTCATCTCTGCCCTTCTGATGAAGTTAGAGGATACATATTACTGGTAAACAGAATAACTGCCTTCCAGAGATGCATGTCCTAATCCACAGAAGCTATGAATATGTTACCTTACATGCAAAAGGACCTTAGATTAAGGATCTTAGATGGAGAGGTCATTCTGAGTTATTATGGTTGGGTCCTTATAGGTGAGGCTGGGAGGCAGGAATGTCAGGGTAGGACTCAGTGACACCACACTGCTGGTTCTGAGGATGGAGTGGGGACCAGGCACCCAGGAGTGTGGGCAGTCTCCAGAAGCAAGGAAAGGGAGGGGCATGGACCCCCCTCCCCAGGGTCCCCAGAGGGAGCACAACCTGCTAACATCTTGATCTTAGCCCAGTGAGACCCACTTCTGATTTATAAGCTTAGGGAATAACACATCTCTCTTGGATGGTGTTCACTTGAGTACTTATCCTATGATATGGTATCCCCCTAAAACTGACCTCTCAATGGTTTGGCTTTTGAGGGTTTAATATGATTAACTTTAGTGGAGACCTTTAGGCCTTGGTGTCAATTACAGACAAGGGGAAATAAGACTGAGGGATTCTCTGAGCTCTACTTCATATTGTATTAATTAATGAAAAAAATCAATATACTATAGAAAGAAAATTGTCAAGGGATTTTCTTCTAAACATACCATGTGCATTTCTTCCTCCAGACCCTTCGCTATACAAGTTCCTCTACCTTACAATGCCTATCATTTCTTGCCTTACACTCTTGCTATTGCTACCCAGGACAAAGATTAGGAGTACATTACTCACTTGCCTCATTCGTGGGAACTCATCAGAGAACGTTTCCAGGAAATTCCAAGGCTATCGTCAAGGTTGCATTTAAAATATTTATCAGTGACTTCAGGAAGGGAGCTCATGAGCTCATCAAAGACACTTGGGACTATGAGATATTGGTGGGCCTGCAGAGATTCCATAATTGTCACTCAAATTCTCCATCATGAATGATTGTCTCCTAATAGGGTAGTAAAAATTGTAATGGAAACATAAATGCTTGTAAATCTGAGCTAAGAAAAAATATCTAGGCTCATTTAGGGTAAAGAGGGACACATTTTTCACCTCTGCTTGCCTGTTCATTATGTTATGTCTTACAAATTCAACAATCTTAAAATCAACCTTTTCCATCACACTAAAGACCCATTGATGAATTATAGCTTTGAATTATTCAAGGATTTACTTAATCAGGATTTGCTTTAAAGAAAAAAGGAATGATAAAGCAGTTTTGACCTTTAACTCCTTACATTGCGTTTCAAATTTGGGTCTGCGCTCATATTAAAGGAAGATTTGGGACACTGAATTTGCCTAAAATAATGAAGTTCTCTTGCTTAACAGTTGATACATTTTTCTGCTCTAAAATGCCTCCATATCTTCCTTCTGCAGTTATAAATTGTCCTCTATGAGGCCTGGACAAAGTGTCACATCCTTAAAGGGGAGCCAACTGGAGATATGAAAGCAAAAATGTTTATTACATAGACTTCTGCTGTGCTCTGCAGGGTGGGAGCTACTCAGGGACAATATTGCTCTTTATGCTTTCATAAATGTTATAAATAACACTTCATTTATTTTCATAAGTGTGATTTATCCAACAATCCTGCAAAGAAATCACAGTTTTTTCCCATCATTTTCAAACATGAGAGCTTGAAGCCTATAAAGCTGAGAGGACTCACCCAATCTGAGAACCTGAATTTTTAAAGTTCCAATGAGGAGATTTTTTCCAACTTGGAGAGGCAGAGAAGGCTTTTATAAAAAAGGAGCACTTGGCTTGTCTCCTAGTCATATTTTTTGGGGAAAGCGTAAATATGGAAAGTGTAAGCATTCAGGGTAGAGGAAATAGTGCTTACAGAGGCACCAAAGAACCAGTGTTCATGAATTTTTAAGGAAATGACTGTAGGCTGATGAGTGATTTACCCAGAGAACAAGAGGGTAGATTTGAGCCAGATCATAAAAGGGCATATAGAGCACTGTGGACTCCTTCAGGGGCAGTAGAGAACTACAGAAACTCTATTCCATAGAACAATAATGTGATCACAACTGTAAAAACTAGCCTGAAAGCAGAATATTGGCCAAAATAGCAGGGAGATACTAATGAGGATAATCCCCCAGTAATGTGGGTGAGTGGTAATGTCCATTGGGAATGAAGATGAAGCAACCAGAAATTACATACAATATATAAGGAGAAGTCGCGGCTGACATTAGGAATTTGAACCTTGGTTATGCATGAGGTGGTTGAGACACTATTGCATTGTTCCTAGAAACAGACACTTGTCCACTAAACCAGTCCCAACAAAAGCAGCAGCAGTTGGTTGTAGAAAAGTAGGGGGTTTAATACAATGCTTGGCATTACCCTCTTTCTGTGACTCTGCAAATGGAAACCATTATGATCTTTTAAGTATTTTCCTACTGCTACTGTGCTTAGAGATATACTCAGAGGTCATTCAAGTCAGAAGCCTATTTCCCTGATGCTGCTGCTATGGAGACATTGTGTCTCTAGCATAGGAAGTTTAGCTGGAGTCCTGCAGGGAGCATTGGCATGCTACAAGGGCCAAGCCAGTGAGAGGGGTCAAGTTAGACCTCTGATGTTCTGAATTCTAACTTTTCAGTCCCTCCTTTTAGAAAATCCTTCCTTGTACTCAGAGTAGACAGCTTTCATCTATAAAATATAATCCCAGAAAACATGACTTGGTATGTACCTGGAAGTTGTCATTTAGAATATGTGTTTAATGTGAATAGATGTGTCATGCAAGGAAGAACTGATAACTTTACTCAAGTCAAGATGTATAACACCTATCATGATCTTCATCTCTGAGCACCGTCCCCCTATCAGAGAAGATTAGATTCATCTGGAAGGAAATGCTCCTTTCAAAAATCTTTCTACTTAGAAGAAGAACTACCATCTAAGTGTCTGTGTTCTTCCGTGGCACCACAATTGTTTCAGTAAGCATTTTGTGGCCAGCTGAGAGGACAGATATCCAGCTTACAAATAATATAGTTTTTATATTGGGCACATATAATTTGTCTCCTCACATTTTCCACTGAACCATGCCTCACTTCTTAGCTTGAGAAGGAGGGTACACATCTCATTTACTACTTACACACATCCTGTCTAGTATATATCAGCATCCTCAGCTTCACAGGTAAAGAAACTGCCACACAAAGTGATTAAATAGCCCTTGTTCACAAAAATGGTAATTGTAGATCTATGATTTGGACCAGAGTCACGACTATTAATGTTCCTTCTATCACACAACAGCATAATACAGCCTTGGCCGGAGATGTTCTGTGTTGTAGCTTCCTTGTTGGATAGACACTAGTTCAACAAATAGGTATCAGACAAGGTTACACACTGAACAGGCAATGGGATGATCGCAGAGTCTCTGTCCTCAAGGAACTTATACTCTATTGGGATAAACAGACAATTAGCAGTGAAGTACTGTAAATCAGGTAAGGAGGTCTGGGGTCTGTGGGACAATGGGAGGACAGAGCAGAAAGAAAACCTTACTTTGGGATCTCTGGGAAAGCCTCCTGGAAGAAATGTGGAGTTCTGGAAAATAAGTAGGAGTGAGACAGGTGTACACGGTCACAGCAGCTAATAGTTAAAATCTAGGTCAGCAAAGAAAGTAAAGGAGGAGGAGGAACAAGAGGAAGAGAAAGAGAGGGAAGAAGACAATCAACGATTGAAATCCAAGCACACAGAGATGACCACTGAACATCTTTATTACAGTCTCCCCAACCATTTTATGCAAATTTGGGACTAATGCATATGGTGCTATTGTGTAGACCCAGATGTATCAATTGTTGCCCAAACAGCTATGTATACTGTGTTATATTGTACACCCCGAAGCCCAAGCAGAAGTGTCTGTGGCTCCCTGGAAGCTTTGAGGAGCTTAGGTGATCCTGTCTGGCACCTGACAGGTCCATGAGCAGAGTTTCGGCTACAAGACTAAGGCACACCGGTTAGAATTTAGTGTGAAAATTGATCAGGTAATATATCTAGTATGGTCGAAATGAACACACACACACACACACACACACATACTCCACATATACATGCACAAGCTCTCCCACACCCGCACATAGACACACAGGCAGTCCAGGGCAGATCCAGGGAAGCCACTGCTCACTTGCAGTGTATGTAGGCGAGACATTTCCCAACAGTGCCTAACTGAGAAATTCCCAGAATCCTGTGGTCTGACTCACCTATGTACTTTCTCAGATTTTCCAAGATCTACATGCTAGGGAATGGTTTTCTAAGTAACACATCTTTGGGTCTTTGTAGACGTGTGGCAGGTCCATACAACTGCATGAAACATGGCAATCCTCATGGTTCTGGCACAGGGGTATGCCTCACAAGTAAATGGAATGTAGGTTCTTCCATGGAGCTACCCCAAATCTGTGGAGATCGAACAATAAAGCAGGATTATATGGCCATTAAAATGATCATGATTTTATATAAATGCAAAATATCTTTAGTCAATTAGATGATCTTGTTTTTACTTTGTTTCATTGTGTGTTTTGTTTTCCCATCCCAGAGACATTAGAGGAAACATAATTTATCCTCTAGGATTATGCACCAGGTGAACCAGAAATAGTGAGGGAACCTCTCACCTGCCTTCTGATTGGCAGTAGAATGCAGTTGGTGGGCTTTGGGTCCAACCAATGTAGGTTCAAATCCTTGTTCTGCTTCTTGCAACCTGTAAGACCTGGAATAAATCACGTTACTTCCGTGGAAATGTTTCCCTCACCTGTTACACATGATAAGAAAATTATTCCAACTCAGGATTCACTGAGGTGACCTGAATGATGGTAAAGGACTCAACTTCCTATCCACCCTTGCATCTCCTTCCTACCGCTCATCATTCTGTCACATGGGGTCTGGCACCACCAGCACAGGGATCTGTCTTTTCTGCCATATTAGTTGACCAAGGCCTACCTGTTTAAGTGATAGGTTCAAACTGTAAAGAATCTAACACATCTATGAACAGCAGTGGTTGTCCATCCTGACTGCCCCGACTCACTGAGGGAGCTTTTCAAACAAAATCTGTGCCCTGGCAAGTCTACACTGCTCTAGATGAGGGCTTAGACATCACTTTCAAAGCTCCCAAGGTGATTCTGACGTGCGTCCAGCATAATAACTGTGGCCTGAGGACCAGATACACCTACAGCTGATAGGCCTGGAGTGCTGGTTCAAAAGCAGTGCCTCTGGGAGCACCAAACTGCTCCTCTATATTCTCTGAAGCTGGAGACCACAGAGGTGCATGTTCTTCAAGCTCCCTCCATGATACTTATACTCCATCAGATCTGAGAACCACACTTCATACACGAACCTCTCACTTTTTTATATGTAGAAACTAAGATCTCTAAAGTGGAAGAACTGACCTGAGAGAGCAGCCAGGGCATGGGGTCTCCCCCCAGGTATCCTGAGATATAATCCAGCAGTTATTCCAATGCATTATATTCCAAAGAGACAGGAAATCTGAAAGCTCTATTTTACTTTGTGCAGAAGATTAAGCAGAAACTTTCTGAGTCAACTAGAAAGTCAAATAAAATTTGTAACAGGAACATTAATAAAGCCATAAAGCAAATAAAATTTAAATAATCCACATTGATTAGATAGTAAAAATTGTTTTTGCTAAAATAAAAGAAAAGCCTGCTTGAAATGACATGAACATAGCAATGATCTCTAACCAGGAGGGTTATTTAGATTTTGACATGGCTTACTTCTTTGTGCTAGGTGCTTTCCTCACCACTTTTCTCATTCCTAATATAGAAAACACACACACACACACACACACACACACTGATGATGTCATTTACCATGATACAGGTTCCCCCTTACTTAACCAGAAACACAAACACATCACTTATATATTGAACTATCTCATTTTATTTTCTCATTAACCTGAAAGAATTAAATTAACATAACTGGACATTTCATAATGGTAGCATCATAAACACAACCCTGTATCTGGGGCTAACAATGTGCAACTGTTCATGAATGTAAAGTGATCCAGGATGCTTAAATCGTCTTTAAAATTTTTTGCAATATATTTGCACCTGCACACACATGCACACACCTTCACATATAGAATGCCAAGCTCTTGGACAAGTTGAGCAGACCATACTTACAGAAACATCAATTCTGAGACATAAAATAAACATACTTCATGACTTAGATTTTCCAGGAAATAAAAAACAATTAAAAAATCAAATGTGGGGCACCGGGTAACTCAGTAGTTGAATGTTCACCTTTGGCTCAGGTTGTGATCCCAGGATCCTGCAATTGAGTCCCACATCAGGATCCCTGCAGGAAGCCTGCTGCTTCTTCTGCCTATGTCTCTGCCTCTATCTGTGTATCCCTCATGAATAAATAAACAAAATCTTAAAAAAAAGTGCCTTTGTTTTTAGCTCTGCATTTATGAAGTAGATGTTCCTTTGTGTTAACTAGGTGATTGTCTTTTGATCTCTGGTTTGACTAAATGGATTTTTAAGAAAAGCTTCTCATAATGAGACAAAGTAGGAAATTCAAACATGCAGTTTAAATGTTGAATTCAAACTTGTGAATTCAAGATCTTCAATATCCAATACTCATATCTTGATATATCATTAACTGTGCTTATTGGACATGAAATAAAGACATTCTCTTGTTCATGATTTTTTTCAATTAAATGTTTTACCTCTGTGATTGTTCATGACCACTTAAGGGATTTTTTTTCATATCCTATAAGTATGCTTGGGTATCATGTATATAGATATATGAATAATATTTAATTTAGTAAATCTGTCCAGATTTTTAAAAAATTATATTCGTTTATGAGAGGGAGGGAAGGAGGGAGGGAGGGAGGGAGAGAGAGAGAGGCAGAGAGAGAGAGAGAGAGAGAGGAAGAGTGTTCAAATGGGCAGGCGGAGGGGCAGAGGGAGAAGAAGAGGCAGATTCCCTGCTCAGGGAGGCTCCATCCCAGGACCCCGGGATCATGACCTGAGCCAAAGGCAGACGCTTAACTGACTGAGCCACCCAGGTGCCCCTCTGTCCACTTTCTCTTTGTGATTTTTAAACATCTATTTTATCCTTTTAAAAAAAGATTTAATTAATTTACTTGAGAGAGAGAGAGAGAGAATGAGCAGGAGCAGGGGGAGGAGCAGTGGGGGAGGGAGAAGCAGACTGCAGAGAGCATAGAGCCTGACATGGGGCTCCATGTTATGACCCTGAGAACATGACCTGAGCCGAAATCAAGAGTCTGATGCTTAATCAACTGAGCCACCCATTTGCCCCTAACATCTATTTTATTCTTATAAATTTTACTTAAACCAGTTTTCATTTAGATCTCTACTTTCTTGTTATTACTACATCATTCATACTCAAAGCTTTACTCTCTCTGCAATTAATTTTATATGTTACATGAGTATAGAATTTTTCCCGAGGCCAAATTTTAAAATACTATTTAAGAAATAATCAAACAATCATTCTAACTTCAAATTTGAACCACTGCCCTTCCACAGATTAAAGTTTAAATAATACACGATGTCTCTTTCAATTACATTTTCCCTCTCCTATACCAGCACCACAGGACTTCAATTATCTTAGGTTTATAGTAAATGTGCTATCTGGCAGGTTAGAACCCCCTCCAGTGGCCTTGGATATTACCCTGTGTCTATTTTTTCAGATTTTCTTCAGAATCACTTTGCCAACTAGCATAACATCATAGTAAAATTTAGGTAACACCACATTCAAGGTATAAATTATCTTTAGACAAGTCATAATTTTCACAAAATTAAGTGAGCCTCTCCAGGAACACAGTATAGCTCTCTATTCATTTTTAAACTTTTGTTTTCAAATAGTGTGTCTCAGTTTATCACTAGGTATTGCATGTTTGCCATTGCCTATGTGACAGATAATGTTTTAACGATACCAAAGAGAAAAATTGGAGGCACTTTCCAGAGTGTAGTTTGTGTCCTCTGCAAATATCTGAAATATACGTCAATGTTCCCGAGAATATTTGAAAATCTACAACTTTCACTCGACTCCGTAATCAAATTGCCACACTAGCCCCATTGCCCTTAATGCTATCATTTCAGTGGCCCATTGCTCTCATTCCTCTTTGGAACCTTGAACCACTCACAGCCTGTCCTATAGTCTATGTTGTGCCATCTGGTTCTTTGGCTGAATCCTCTTGAAATTTGTCACTGGTTCTTTTTCTGTCTGCCCCTTGGTCCTTGGCCATAGCCTTTCCTTATGCTCCTTGTCAGGGGACCTGAGGGCACTTTGACAATGATTCAGTATGACTTGGGACCTTAGCAAGGAAGGGACCAGAGCCAGGAAATAAAAAAGATGGTGATGATGCCTCTAGTCATTCCTCCCTGGCAAGACATGCCAACCAATGTCCCCAGCCCTGGAATCCCCACACCACACTGGGCATTGCCATCTCCCTCCCACCGGCCGCCGACTTCCTTCCTAGGGACAGACTTCCTACTTGATTTGTCTTCTCTCTTAATTGTGTGGGAACCAGACCCATGTTCTTCTGTGCAGATGAGCACTTTCTCCAGGCACCTCCCAGGTGCTCTCTCTCTCTTACCAGATGGCAGTTTTCACCTCATTGTTCCAAAAGCTGGCATCTCAGGTTCTTCCTCAGGTCCCTCCCAGCATGTCTCTGGCTCGGCAGACGGCACGTTGTTGGCAATTCATATCCTGCGCAAACACATCGGTTTTTAAAAATGTGCTTGTTTCAAATAATGCTTCCATTCTCTAAATGCTGATCACTGACTGGATTAGTCAACCTTTGGAGAAGGAACTTGGAAATGGTATCATACAGGTATTTCTTCACGACATTGTGGTTGCTTAGCTCTGAGGACAAAAGGGTCATTGTGGCTGTGACTTCCTGTCTCAGAGTTGGAAAGACTTTCTGATAGTTTGGGAAAAAAATACTTCTTTGATGCTACCACAAGATTTTGAATTACGAATGAGAGATTCAGTTTCAAACATTGAAAGTGATATTTCTTTTTATTTTACAGGATTAATTCTACCCCAAGGAATTTCAAAAATTAAACAGGCTCCATGGGAGGGGAAATGAGCTTTGTGTCACCTTCGGTGTTTGAGCAGGAATGGGATGGTTATCATATAACTCTTCAAGGAAAGCATTTTTGTATGATTCACCTATTTTATCACCTTATAGCAATTATCTCTTTTCGACTACTTTAACTTCTTCTGTAAAGGAGTGTAAAGAATTCAATCATTGAGGTCAGACAGATCAAAATTCAACCTTAAACTCTATCACTTACAAATAATGTAACTTTAGACAATGACTTACCAAATCCAGGGTGCTCTTCCATAAAACAGAGGCTATATAGGTGTCCTTTTGTTCTCTTGCTGACATGTGCTGGACCAGTTTTTATTCCCTGCTAAACTAGAGCAGAACTTGGACTCCTTGAAATAATCCATTTACACTGAAGCCTCTGAGCACAGTAGACTTTCCTAAAGCTTCCAAGTTGAGCAGGGTTTATATTGCATCCCACACACATAATACACAACTCACAAAATGGACTAACTTCCCCAAACTCCCTTCCTGCTCATGTCTCTGCCAAAGCTGGTTTATTGTCTTTATGCTTCTTTCCTTCTCTTTCCTGCCTTCTCCTACCCCATGGACACTGCCCTTTTGGGCATCCCTTCCTTTCCAGATTCTACCCCGAACCATTTTCCAAACCCCCATGATGCCAAAAGATACAACTCCCCAGTTAGTATTTCCAACCAGCAGATGTTCTTCAAAGAAGGGGCTCACAGATTTACAGAGGACAACTCCTTGAGGGGGTCTTATGCCAGGACAGTTTTATGGTTTCACTTCTATCTCAGAAAGTTCATAAAAAGAATAATACTATCATATAACACTATCTTCATAGGAACAATTTTCTCAGTCTTGATTCAATGATTTAGTGCAATGGTTCAGCTGCCTCATTCATAAGATGATTCATTGCTATGATTCAGGGATTAACACACGTGGGCCCCATTGTGAATGCTGCTTCAGAGAAGGAAATAAAGAAAAATAAGATGGAAACAATTACAAATTCCCCAAAACAAAACATTTCTAAATAAATGGCTGAATTGATGAATGCCATAAGGGAATTTCAAGTTCAGCGGAGGTGCTGGGGACTGAACTGTGTCCCTACCCTCTCTCATTCATATGTTGAAGTTCCATCCCCCAGTGTGGGGCCTCCAGGAGGTAATTAGGTATTATGGAGTCATGAGGGTGGAGCTCCCCTGATGAGATTAGTGTCTGTATAAAAAGAGGAGACATGAAAGCTCTATCTGCCATCTGAGGGCATCAAGAGAAAGCAGCCATCTGCAAGCCAAGAGGAGAGCTCCCACCCAGCCTGCTGCATTTTGTTACAGCAGCCTGAGCTGACCGATACACAAGCCCTTCTGTTCAGATCTCACAAACCTAACCACCACCCAACACCAGTTGGTAGCTCATGAGGGACCTTGACCTCGAATGCACTGATTATTCTCCACGCAAAGATCCACTGTCCACTCTTCTCTGCCATTCACTGCACTTTGTGAGGCCAGATCCTAAGAAGAGTACCTGCTAACTTTCTTGCCCTCTGACTGTCATTTGACTTTGGCCATAGAACCTCCCCCACTCCAGCCCCTTCTGGGGTCTCATCAGTCTCTGTCCCATCCTCATCCTTGCATGGTGTTGGCGGGGAGAGCTGCACCCCAGGTTTGCTTGTCTGGCGGTGACTCAGCATCCTGTACCAGTTGTCTTAATGCTTCCCGTACTTCTGTAAATATTCCCTCCTTTGTAGGGATTTCAGTTCAGCTCTCCGAATGTAATTCAGCTTCCTAAAGGCAGTGCCAGCCCTGACAGACACCTTACCCAAAAGCGTATTAAAAAATCTTAATGATTACTTGTTCCTGGAGTCTGAATAGAGCAATATGTTTGTTAAGAAAACACTGGGATGAAGCACAGCTGCGCTGGAAGAAGACATGATAAGCAAGAGGGGCTCTCGCCTGAGGTCAACAAATCTGCATCAGAAAGTGCAAATCTTTGGGCCCAGATATGTTTCACAATTCAGAATGTTTTCAAGTTTTAGAAGTCTAATATAATACAATGCATGTTTCTAATATTGTGAAATGCCCAAAAAAGGTCAAGGACAGGACCCTAATAAAACTCATTACTATTTTTTGCAGGGAGACATGAATATTCATAACAAGGAAGTAAATGAAAACCATAAAAATGTCATGCCATTTCTATCTAGGGTTTTCTACCAGATGATTTACAAAATAATCCTTGGGTTTTTACCTACCTTCCAGGGTTATTTTGAGATCATATTAATTAATGCATTTTAAGCCAGTAGGACAATGTATGGAATATAGTAAGTATGTACCCAACAAATATCAACCACCGTCATCCCATCAACATCATGGGAGTGGTCAGCCCTGCACGACGGCACAGGTCGTTTCTATAAACTACTTTCATTGCTGGGGGGAGCGCTCTGGTATATCACCCAATCTCACCAGGCAATCGGCAGGATGCTGGATCTCAAAGAGGAATTTTTCCAACTTTAGAAGGTTGGTGAGCTCAGGTCTTCCATCTCAAGTTCTGGGTGTTTTTCCTATAAGTGTCTGTTTATTAAATGGATGAGGAACAACATCTATAGTATAATCCCACATGCTTAGAAAGAAAAGCACACTACAAGGAAAGGTCCAGAAGCAACATAATAACCTGTGCACGGTGAGTTACCAGGGGTGGACAGGCTCATGTCAGCCACCAGACGAGGTAAAGTGGGGCAAGAGCCATCCGTGGATTGAGTTGGCCCACGAGCATTGGAAATGGGTAAATCAATTTGCATGTGTGCATTTAATTTTCTGAACAAAGACACCTTTATATTCATTACATTTTCAAAAATACAATGAGAGTAGACACACAGAAGTGTTTGGAAACAGAGCCATGGAAGAAGAGGGCATACCATTCCAGTGGGCTGAACCCCCTCCCCGCCCCCGTAAGGTGCCCTCTCAATGTGGGTTTGATTGTGACAGTCTACAGCTGCTCTGGGGCCCAGTAATCAGATTATTCTGGCAGAAAGACATTTCATTGCTAATTAGCATAAGGAGACCTTCCAGGCTTCTAGGGTCAGGGCCTGGCAAATGATAAAAAGGCCTGGGTCCTGAATAGTGTCCTTGGAGATGTTTAAATGGGCCTGAGCAGGAGCCTGTCACATCTGGTTGCTGTGATAATTAGATTAGGAAGCAAGGGGAGGGAGAGAAGCCGTCCCATGTAATCTGCAGAGGCTCTCACAAAGCTGAGGTAGAAAACTGGCAGCAGAGGGGACTTCCAGAGGTCACATCTATGCAGGTTCCAGAGCCAGAGTTACGGGCACTGGTTTATGGACCTTTTGGTGTTTAAGGGCCCTTGAAGAGTGTCTTGTCAAATGGCTTCCAAACGCCAGTCACTCAGTGTGCTTGTTTGAAAATACAGGCTCCCAGGCCTAATCCTGCAAAATCAAGGTCGATAGACCTGAGTTTGAACCAGGATGGGGTCTGTATTGTCAACAAGCTCCTGGACAATTCTGATGCCTGTACATATGGCAGTCACAGACTTAGCTCAATGGTGACACTTGGCAGACAGCACCTTGTTTCATCCCTCTGGGTGGCTCTGCCATGGTGGCCACGCCTGCCCAGTTTCATAGAGGAGGATACCGAGGCCCTGAGAAGACCGGGCATTGGTCCACTGTCACATGGCTAGAGAGTAATGACCGTGAGACTTGATCAGTGCCCCCTGGTGCTTATCAGAAGGGCTTCTTCCCATGGCCCTAGGCTCAGTATGGCCTGGTCACTGTCCAATCCCTAGCCTCATCTAGAAACCCCCTTTACCCCATTCATCATGCTCTGACACATTGGTCTTCTAGCAATTCCTCGAAGAAATACACAAAGCTCTTCTGATCTCAGGGCCTTTGCACACATTGTTCTGACTGCCTAGCCACATTCCCCCCCCACCACAGTCTGTAATGTGTGTCCTCTTTCACACATGCTCTGGGCAGAGTAAACTCTGTATCTGGGTGCACACACACACACGCACACACACAGAAACATATATACAGATGCTCACATGACATACACATGCCTAATGCTGTTTAGTACTTTCCAGTGCTTTAAGGGTAACAGCAAAAATTCTCACCAGAACCTAGAAATCCCTGTGTCACTGCTTCCCTGCTTCCCTCTCTTGCTCTGGGCTTGTAGCACCTTGACTTTTCCATCCTTAAACACTTCTATGTGTCTCCTGCATGACCTTGGCACACCTGTGTGCTTTTGCTCTGTTTTTGTTTTGGGCCCCAGAATGCTCTTTCTTTCCTATTCTGTCCATTGATTGCTGTCCCACTGTGAGCACCACTTTGTCAGGGGACCCTGCCCTCTCCCACTGCACAGCCACCCCATTGTGGATTCTGAGTGCATCATGTTGGCTGTCTTCATAACCCAGGTCATTCCCTAACTTCAGTTTTTATTTATTTTCTTAAGATTTTATTTATTTATTTGAGAAAGAGAGAGAAAGCAGAGCAAGTGGGGGAAGTGACATAAGGAGAGAGAAAAGCAGACTCCCCGCTGAGCAGAGAGCCTGACTTGGGGCTCCATCCTGAGATCATGACCTGAGCCGAAGGCAGACACTTCACTGACTGAGCCACCCAGGCACCCCAGTAACTTCTTTTTGAAACTGATCATTTCTTCCACTGAGATACCATAGCAGGTTTTACTCATTAAGGACACACAGCACAGTGCTTGGTACACAGTAGGCACTCAGTAAGAACATTTGAGTAGTGACATCAATGGACCATTTGGGTATGGACATAAACGTCACCTCTGCAGAAAGGTGTTCCCTGACTGCTTCCCAAAGTAGGTTTCCCTGCTAGTCCTTACTAGTCTCATGCATAGCAGTAAAGACGAATCACAATTATTTGGCTTACTTTTAATTTTCTGATTTCCCCTAAGGATGGAGGCCACATGAGGTCAGGAGCAACATCTGTCTCATTCATTTCTACAGAGCTTCCGTGCATTTGGTGTGTGGTGTTTACTTGGTGGGTAAGCAGGTCAAAATGCAAATGCCAGATTCTCAGGGCATGATTCTCTTCAACACGAAGCCTTCAGCCTGCTGCGGTAGCACTTAGACCTTCTCACACCATCATCTGGGAAAGTGATGCCCACTTCCTGGACCTTAGTTTTCCCATACAAAGAAAGGACATGTGCGGTCACACAAGCTCTTCCCAGTGTGGACACCCAGAAGTTCTAGGAGTCACTATTTCTTATAACGGACAGATGCCATTATTATCATTTATTACTTCTAAAAAGCTGTGTTGGACTCGATTCAGTGGCTGAACTTTAATTTTATTTTTCATGTTTTAATTTTTTAAAAGATTTTATTTATTTATTTGAGAAAGAGAATGAGTAGTGGGGAGAGGCAGAGGGAGAGGGAGAGAGAAGCTGACTCCCCAATGAGCAGGAAGCCCGATGTGGGGCTCCATCCCAAGACCCTGAGATCATAACCTGAACTGAAGGCCACGCTTGTGTCCCTACGGTGACACCCTTTTCTCCATCCGCCAGAACCAGCTGGTGTCCTCAGCCAACAGGTCACTACCACTTGTGCAACTGTAGTGGGAGGTGCAAACGCATTCACGGCTGTCCAGCCTGGATGAGGCCTGGTGGTGCAGGGCGCTGTTAGCATTCCTCCTCAACTTGTGCATTTATTTATTCACTCAAAAACTTGCCCTTTCACTGAGGTGGACACTTGACGGGATGAGCACTGGGTGTTTTTCTGTATGTTGGTAAATTGAACACCAATAAAAATTAATAAAAAATAAATAAATAAATAAAAATTGTACTAAAAAAAAAAACTTGCCCTTTCAAAAAAAAAAAAAAACAGATTTTACAATAAACTATTCTAAACGGTAAATCATCTCAATTTCCTTAACATCCTGGCAGGAAAGAGATGACATCCATATATACAAGGGAAATTTACATGAGAACAATTTGCAAAGGGAACTATTTCATTCTGTGGACAGGATGGGGGGTGGGTGGGCAGGAGGGAAAGTCCACACTGTGAAGCTAGTTAAGAGTGGTGAGCCATCCCTAGGCATGCAGGGTTGTTGTGGGGACAGTTACTGGACAGAGAAGGTAAGCTGTATGGAGAGCATCATCTAGGAGGAGGTGCGACATGAGCCAGGCTACATGGTCAACCTGCAGAAATCTCACAGGAAGAGAGTTAAAAGAATAAAAACTGATTTTTATCACTTTCCCCCCTCAGATCTCTTGACAATGCTCCCCCAGCCAAATCTGTTCCAGGAATAGAGGGCAGGGGAGCCTGTTGGTGCATTCTGTTTAGGTCAGCATCTGTGAGCTAGAGCCAGGTGGGAAAGGGGGAGTGTGCAGGGCGGGAGAAGTGGTAGGCAGAAAATGTACAGCACAGGATTTTAAGGGGACATCAAAACACAATCAAGTAGAATTTTACAAAGATAAACTTGAATTGCTCTAAGTTATTTGTAAAGTCTATAATTTGCAAACATCAGCATTTTAATGGCTATTAGTCTCAAATGGCTGATGGCACATCTGAACCATCTGAGATCCATTCAAGGATCCTCACCATATTGTACTAGGAATATCAGAGAAGGTGTAGAAAAAAGACTACTTAGCTGGAACACAATGACCTGTTATGTTCCTGAAAAATATTTCTAAAATGTAAATACGTCGATTCAGGGTATAATCATCTTAAAAACGTAATTTATTTATAATATCATCTGCATACATTCCCCTAGGTTCTCTTTCCATTATAGGAAATAAGAAACATGATATATAACATATATTAACACAATTTTCAGTTCAATTTCTCCAAGGGCTTGTTACCCACCAGCCATATAAGCACCTGAGAACAATCACAATCCTTGTATTATCAGCAAAACTACAATTACCGTAATGCATTTTATATGATCTAGCCTGCCCTGTCTTTATTGAATGGTTTGGATCAATGAGGCTTGGTGTCCAATTATTCAGGATGCTTCCACCATATCATTCTTCTATGCCATCCGCTATGGAAAATTGTTCTTCAATTACATTTTCACCTCTCTTACTGAACTGCAAAAGCATTAGACCAACATTCCCTCCAAGAATCACTAGAATTGTAGACGTACATATCTATATATCTATATATAGACTTCATTTCACAATTCTGTGGATGTGTAATAAGCCATCTCAAATATATACATGTGTACACACATATGTTATATATAGACATACATTCCATGAATGTATAGAAAACTCCCCCCAAATTTAGAGGTTTAATCTAACCCAAATAGTTTATTATCTCAAGATCCTGCAATTGGGCACATGGCTCCAGCTAGAGAAGCTCAGAGAGGGCTGGAGGATCCATTTTCTGGAAGGCTAGGTGGCCAGTTAGTGCTGGTTGTTGGCTGGGACCTCAGTCAGGTCTTTGATTCTCTATGTAGCCTCTCCAGGGAGCTAGGTTGAGTTTCTCACAGCATGAAGTCTAGGATCTGAAAGGAAGCATTCAAAAGTGAGTGTTCTTTAAGACCAAGCCTCAGTTCCCATGATGTTTGCTAGTGTTTCATGAGCCAAAAGTTAGTCACATGACCAAGCCAGGACAAAGGTCAATGTGAAAAGAGACCACAAAAGGGCACATGTATCAGAAAGTACAATGCACTGGATGTGTGTGTGTGTGTGTGTATGTTGAGGGGGTGGTTGGCATAGATAATCTACCCAGAATATTAGACTTGGGAGACAAAAATCATAGAAAAAAAACAAAATTAAAATGAGGTAAATTCAAAACTGGATTGGATGGTGCACCTGTGTGGCTTTGGCTCAGGTCATGATCCTGGAGTCCCAGGATTGAGCCCTGCACTGGGCTCCCTGCTCAGTGGGGAGTCTGCTTCTCCCTCTGCTCCTCACCCTGCTCATGTTCTCTCTATGTATATATCTCAAATAAATAAATAAAAACGTTCAAAACAGGGTTGGGTATTGCTTCATTTATCTGAGTCATTTTTATGCAAATACAAATGCCCCAAAACAACCAAGACAATGTGAAAGAAGTAGAGCAAACATAGAGATTTTCCATTATCAGATATTAAAATTTATATGAAGTTAAATAATTAAGACAGTACAATAATGAGTACTGTCAAAAACAGGCAAATACGGGGATGGAATAGAATAAAATTTCCACTAACACAAACATGCACATAAATGCAATAAAGAAACAATTATTCTGGATCAATTGGATATCCATATTTTTTCAGATATGAATATTGATTCCTTTTTTTCCTCGTATACATAAAATTCATTTCAGATAGATTACAGATCTAAATGTAAAAGGAATATTGTTATAAATTCTAAAAGGTAACACTGAAGAGTGGCTTAATGCCAGGTGTAGGCAAAGATATTTTAAGTAGGGAAAACATACACTCATCGTTAAGTATTTTTGAAAAGATAATTTGTCTGGGATATAATTAAGAATTTCTATTCATCAAAACATACCAGTGAGACAAGTATGTGGGCCATAAGTAAGAGAAGATGATTATATCTGATGAAGGACTCCTATCCAGAATAAATAAATCTTTTAAATCAGTAAGAAAAAGAAAAACTTCAACAGAAAAACTTCAATAAATAAATCTTTTAAATCAGTAAGAAAAAGAAAAACTTCAACAGAAAAATGGGCAAGAGACTGAAAAATCAGTCAGCAAAAAATTTTATCCCAAAGGCCAACATATATACATGAATATGTGTTCAGCCTTTTTACTCCTGTGAAGCCAAACTACAATGAGATCCCACTAAAGGCCCTCCGATGTCCAGAAAGCTAGAGTAAAAATGACTGGCAATATTCAGTGCTGGTGAGAATGTGTCATCTTCAAAGGCTCACGTTAAACCGGCAGGAGCAGAAATTGCCACAAGCACTGTATAAAACTGGTTGGCAACATCTATAAAAATGAAACAAATGAATACTTCATTTCCCAGAAATTCTATTCTTAGGTAATGAGAGCATTCATCCACCGAAGCCATGTGTGGGATTTACCATGGTGGCACCATCACAACAAAACAGTGTTCTTATTGTAGAGAAATGAATAAATAAATGGAGAATATTCACACGGTGGAACATGAAACAATGAGAAAGAACCAAATACTCTCATGCACAACGGCATAGATAAATCTCACAAAGATCGTGTTGAGTGAAGCAACCCAGACGCACTGGGGCACACGCTATATTGCGTGTCTGTGTGGGTGTGTTTGTGTATCGTGTCAGCCTGTGTGCATGTGGCACTGTGTATGTGTGTGCATGTGTGTATGTGTGTATATGTGTTAGGTTAGTTTGTATGCACATGTATTGTGTGTGGGGATCATGTCAGCTTAGGTGCATGTGTATTATATGTGCACGTGTGCATTATGTGCGTGTGTGTGAAAGTGTGCTTGTGCCATTATGCATGTGTGTGAGTGTGCATGTGTATTTCAAGTACAGGAAAATTCACCTTTGGTAGTAGAAGTCGGGACTGTGGTTACCACTGGGGATGGGTATTGTGACTGAGGGGACCCCCTGAGGGCTTTGAGGGGTTGCTATTACTTTATTTTTCTCCTTGACCTAGATGGTGATTACACAGGCCATTTTTACTTTGTGAAAATTCATACAAGTTTTTTTTTTTTTTCATTTGGGTACTTTGGGGTCAATTTTATGCTCAAATAAAAGAAAGCTTATTTTTATAATGTTCTTTAGTTACTAGATCTGTGATCATAAAATGTTTTGTGGCATTCTGATTTGGAGTTGTATCTGTTGCTTGGGCTCCTATGTCATCTCCTCACTCCTTATCAAACATCACCTGAGCTCTTGCTGCGTGCAAGGGCACTGCTTATACCCCAGGAAGATGAGATTTTAAAACACCTGCAGAAAGTCCTTTTCTCAAGGAGCTGACCTTTGACTGTAATGTGAGAGCTTCGCTAAGCACGAGGTTGTCCTCTGTTGGAAAAACTCTGAGAATAGTTCATAATACCTTCATGCACCTCGTGGGTATGCAGTACCCTGAACAATCCAGTTATTGCAACCAGAAGTGGCCCCAGGAAACAGACCATTCTGGAATTGCACCACGAGATTGCATTGATGACTTATTTAACACAGGAACGTATAATCTTTGCAGCCGTGGGACGGTGATGGGATGTGCGCAGCGGACTTCCTCTGCCCCTGCCATGATGCACGCAGGTGGAGGGCAAGATACGGATGCAGTAAGTGACCAGAACACTCGGTGACTGAGCTGACAGTGGTGTTTGGAAAGATTGAAAGTGCTGGCAGATTTGGGCTGGCCTAGAGAGCCTTTCTAGAAAAATGACAGACTTAAAGCCTTGAGTTCTCAACTGTGTGGGGTAGAAAACCAGAAAGTCTCCATGGCAATTGCAAAGTAACCCCTTACCTCCCAACAGCAGCAGGTCAAGCCCAGAGTCCGTAAGGGCCACTGATTCAGAGTGACGATTGCATGATAATTCAATTAGTTAGAGGATTCAGAATGGATGACAAGAGAGGGCCGCCCCAGGGGATGGTACATTCACACAGGCTCATGTGAGGCTGAGAACACTGAGCTCTCATTCCTCTGAACATTGCTTGCAGTGAAAGCAGTCCTCTGTCACGTGTGCAGGAGCTGCCTCTCCCTGCATCTACAAATGCATTTACCAAGATACCAAAAACCCAAAACCAAAAAAACAAAACAAACTCTGGATGGCTTCACAAAAAGTGGTGGATTCACAGGGGATGCCAACTGTCCTCCAGACAGCCCCCAGCACCCTTTGCCTCTGGGCTGATAAAAAGAACTTTACTGTGGTGGGGCCAAAGTGGGGAAAAGGAGGCCCAGCTGCAGGAGGAGGTGCACCCTTGTATGCTGTCTGACCCAGAGCTGGACTATTCCGTGCTGATGCAGTCTGAGGCAGGAGAGTGTTCTTGGGGCATTGGATCACGGGGGTGACTAGAACGTTGGATTGTACCAAATGCAGTGATGTGGGGCTGCTGTGCTCTGAGCATCTGGGTCCCACAGCATTCATATAATGAAGTCTAACCTCCATGGTGAGGTGATCTGGAGCCCTTTGGCAGGTGCCAAGGTCACAGGTTCAGAGGCTTCATGAAAGTCCTTAGTGCCCTCATAAAAAAGCCCAGAGACCACCCTTACTCCTTCCAGTGTGTGAGGACACAGTGAGAAGTTTGCAACTTGGAAGAGTCACTCACCTGCCCATGCTGCCCTCAACCCCCTTCCAGCCAACAGAGCTGGAGTTGATGAGCCAGTCAGTCTGTGGTGTTTTGCAATAGCAGCTTGAACAGACAGAGGCACTCATGCAGGATGAGGGTTTAATACATTGGGTGTGGCAGTTGCTCTGTGCTTGGTTAGATAAATGAGCACTGTGCTCAACATCAGCAAACACCCTTAGAGGTCAGTGGGCAGGGGCACCCCTGATGGAGCCCCAGAGGCCCTGGGGCCAGTTAGATGAGATTTCAGTGAGTCTATTATATGCAACTTGCTTCTATACTTTGTAACCATGCCTCCTCCCAAAGGTCCTGGAGGACAGTGCCCACAGGGAGACACTAAGAATTGCCTCAGGTGAGAGGTGCCAGCATTTCTGAACAGCTCTATGGTGATGGGAGTGATGGTGAGAGGCATTGCCTTGAAATCGGGCTCCCAATTTCAAAGGAATGAGGGATGGGGAGTGACAGACTGGGTGGCAGGGCCTCGGTGGTCCCCAGATGTGAAGAAGATGCCAGCACCATGATAAGCATGGGGAGGAGACACAGATGGGCCTATTTTCACAGGTGGAACCTGGCGGTGATGGCAACTTGATCACAGGGATACCTGGATTTAGATACACATGTAGCACTCCTGAAAATATATGCTCAGGAGAATTCCAGACCCAGCAGACATGCACTTGACTTGAGTCACCATGGCGGGGACACATGGCCTTTTTCCCAATCTGATCCCCATGTAGAAGTCAGCTCACACACCCACACTCCCTTCACAGAGGAGGGACTCCCTTTGAGAAGGGGCTTCAAAATGCAGCCACAGGTATGCACACAGGTGTGTGCTGCAGATTGTCCTCTGCTCTTTTCAGGGAATTGTGTCCAGCAGACAGGAACATGGTCATGTGGTATTAAAGAGTTTGGCCTTCATTTTATGGGGCAGGGGATCCATCCCAGGATTTCGAGCAATTCTGTGACAGAGCCCTGTCTACGCCTGACAATAGTTATTCTTGATTCCCGATGTGCAAGGCTCAGAGGCCTGAGCGAAAGAAAGGTTTCTCAATATAGGAAGTAGGGACTGGATTCAAGACACACTTAAGGATGACAACTGTCAAGCTCTGATGATGGGCTGGATAGGAGAGGTTTGGGACAGAAGCCAGACATAAGGGGATAAATTTGAAAAGGGGATCATGAAATGTGAAGGCCACGACGGAGGCACTCAGAGGAGCCTGAAGCTCAGTGAGCTAAATAGAGCCACTGAGGAATTATAAATGAGAATTAGATATTTAGGAATGTTGTCTTATCCTAAAGACACGTGGCAGCTCTTACAAATTATGGCTATTGGTCGACTGCAACAGAAAGCTCCATCAGAGCGCATTAAGGTCATTGGCCTCTAAAAGCAACTGTTTGAAATGGAAACATATTTCTGCAAAAAGAAGAAAAAGATGGCTCAATTTCAGAAAATCTAGCAATGAGATTCAACATATTTACATGTTAAAGGAGAGGAAAGGAGTGAGCAACTTCACATGGGAAACGAAAAGGATTAACAAACACATATTCATGCAAGACAGCTCTCTCTAAAATAGGAGCATGTGGGGAGGAAAAGTAATTTTACCTCCACCCTTCTAGGTTCTTGGCTAAGACACCCTCCCTCCCCCTGTAATAAAATACAATAATAGGAGAAAAGCAAACAGAAGTTTAATAACATGTACACCTCCTGTCCACAAAGGGGAGACTCAGGGAAACAGTAAATCCCCAGATGGCTGAAGCCACCACCTTAAATACCATCTTCCACTAAAGATGAAAGATGTTGGCGGTGGGGTGGTCATCAGTTATGGGAGGTTTCCAGGCAAAATAGTGAGGAAGGGTATGGCTATCCTGCAGGTGTATGTCTGTGCCTTCTCCTTTGATAAGAGTTTCCGGAGATTTGGTCATCCTCTTCCTGGTATGTAGAGGGAGATACTCTCACAAATGGATACCTCCCCGGTACGTGCAAAAGTCTCTTATGAAAAGGTAACTTGCCCTCGGCTTTCAAAGCTTCTCCTGTAACTTAAAAAACAGAGAAGCTGTTTCTTAAAAATGATCAGCCTAAAATAATCCTTATGCCAACGAGGCATATTTTGGGGTGATGGATTCTGCTCTCCCTCAAATAAAATGAACTTTCTTAGAGATAAAATAGGAGTCACAGAACAAAACTTTAATAGGTCACATTTACAGACTTTAAACACGTCAATTATTTAAAAATCAGTATAAGAACACCCATGTGGATGGTAGGCCACTGGGGATAATATGGTTCTTTAAAGGTAGGAAGTCCTGAGGACTCTGAAGGTGGCCCATGGAGGGTTGTGATCTCTGCCAACTTGTGTGTGTGTGTTTTAAGAAGAATAAATCTAGGGGGTGCTTGGGTGGCTCAGTCGGTTCAGTGTCTGCCTTCAGCTCAGGTCATGGTCTCAGGGTCCTGGGATCAAGCCCCACATCTGGCTCTTCTGCTTAGCAGGGAGCTTGCTTCCCCCTCTCCCTCTGCCCTTCCCCCCACTCCTGCTCTCTCTCTCTCTCTCTTTAACAAATAAATAAAATCTTTAAATTTTTTTTTAAAAGAAGAAACCTGAAACAGAATGGTCAAATATCAGGGTGCCTGGGTAACCCCATTGGTTAAGCATCCGACTCTTGGTTTTGGCTCAGATCATGATCTCAAGGTTGTGATTGAGCCCCATATCAGGGTCTGTGCTCCACGTGGAGTCTGCTTAAGATTCTCTCTCCCCCTTTCCCTCTGTCTCTCCCCCTACTTGTTCCCTCTCTCTAAAATAAAATAGATATATAATAAAATCTTAACAAAAAAAGAACGGCCAAATATCAGCAGCAAAATTTGTTACTGAATACATGGTATTGCTTTTTGTAATCTTCTATACATCTGAGACATCTAATAAACATTCAGGAACACAAACACTGCCTTGAAGAAACTGTCTAAACTGCACACACGCATATACAGCCCAACGAGAGACCCTCCCACCTCTGACCTCATTCTCTCCCCACCACTCCCCAACTCTGAGATCCTCCAGATAAGCAAGCCTTTGACCTCCCTGGAGGCCGACAGGATGCCCTCTTCTTCACCTTGAGTTTTTCCCCACTCATCACCGAACCTCATGCATCCCAATACTGAAGCGATGCTTAGCAAGGCCGCCTGGTTTCCTCCCCGGGGTGACATCATCCCTGTCTCCAGACCTACGGAGGCCTTTACCTTCCCAGCAGCAGGCTTTCATCACCACCCCTCCCTTCTTCTGGTCTTTCCCCTCCCCACAACCTTGATGGGCTGAAGTTTCCCTTATGCCAGATGAATCCATTCTAGAGATCCGTAGTACAACCCTATGCCCATTGTCAGAGTGTATTGTGCACTTGAACAAACTTGTCAAGTGCATGGGTCTCAACTGCAGGGTACTTATGCCAAAAACAAACAAAAAAGGGAAAACAAAGGGACAGGAAGCAACTTTGGGAGGTGTCAGTTACGCTTATCACCTTGATTGTGGCGATGGCTTCACAGGTGTATGCAGGTGTCCAAACTCATCAAACTGTAACAATAACTATGTACAGCATGCTGTGCATCAATTATACCTCAGTAAAGCTGTTTTCAAGAATATATTCCGAGGGACACCAGGGTGGCTCAGATGGTTGAGGGTCTGACTCTTGATTGCGGCTCAGGTCATGATCTCAGGGCCCAGGCTCATCTCCCAGCACATCTGCTCCTCCTCATTTCCTGTCTGGTCTGCGGAAATGGTCCCACCACCCTCCTGGCCTCCCACCACGTGCTGTCAATGAGACCACAAATGTCCCCGCAGGTGCAATGAAGACACCACGAATCGTTGACATTGGGCCAGTCTTTAAGCTTTTGGCAGACACACTACAGGGCACTCCAGGAGGATTAACTGACTTAGTAACAACCCATGAAGTGGATGCTATCTTGCCCCACTTCACACATCAAACTGGGGGTTTCACACCGGCTTGGGGGTTCGGTGGCTTGCCCGACGCCGCATGTGCAGTAAGAGGCGAAGACCCACGCTCTAAGTCTCCCCCACCTGCCAGGACCAGAACCTGCCTGGCTGCTGCCAAAATGAACTTCCCGAAACAAAGGAGAGTTATCACTTCTCCCAGCTGAACCTGTTCAGGAATTCCCCACCTTCTGTTGCAGCGAGACGCAGGTTATCCTTCCGGATCTGCACCCTGCCTACCAACTGGCCCCAGACCCTGCCACTGATGCCCCATTGCGCCCCCAGAAATCACCCAGTGACCCCTCCTGCAGGATCCTACTGTGGCCTCAGTGGAGCCCAAGCGCAGAAGCTCTTTGCTGCCCCCTGCTGCTCACCAAAAGCCGGGAGGGGCCTGTGGAGGGAACCTCCAGGCCTGCTCCCTCCCTGGCCTTCCTGCGGGGCCAGCCTCTGATTCCGGGATTTTGTTTTGCACAGTGCTCTCCTGATGCGGTTTAGTGTAGTGCTTCCCGAACTTGAATCGGAATCCCCAGAGGAGAGACCCTGGAATCTAGAACCTTCATTAGTGCTTCAGTAGATCTTTGTTAGCGGGCATATTTGGAGAAATCCTGATACAGCAGAGAGCCTGTGTTTAGGACCCAGCCAGAAGGGCTACAGGGCTCAGCCCTGCCCTCCCCTGCTGCCTTCCCACCACATCGTCCATCTGTCCACCTGTCTTCCATCAACCACCCATTTCTGAGCATGTCTCCTCCTTGCAAATCTGTGGCCATTACTACTTCCTCTGGGGGGATTTTTGTGGAGTTTGACTAAGATGATGTTGGTCAGATAATGGTGCTCCCTTTTCCTTTTTGTTGGATGGGGAAAGGGGGACCAAATAGTAACAAAAAAAGAGTGAAGGAGGAGGAGGAGGAGGAAGAGAAGGAGGAGGAAAAAGAAGAAGAAGAACAACAACAAGAAGAACGAAAAGAAGAAGGAGAAGAAGAAAGAAGAAAGAAGAAGAAGAAAGAAGAAGAAGAAGAAGAAAAGAAAGAAAGAAAGAAAGAAAGAAAGAAAGAAAGAAAGAAAGAAAGAAAGAAAGAAAGAAAGAAAGAAAGAAAGAAAGAAGACTATTAATGTTTTAAGAGCTCTTGGCAATTTCTTTTTTTATTTTTATTTTTTTAATATTTTTTTTATTATTGGTGTTCAATTTACCAACATACAGAATAACACCCTGTGCTCATCCCATCAAGTGCCCCCCTCAGTGCCCGTCACCCCCTCACCCCCACCCCCCGCCCTCCTCCCCTTGGCAATTTCTGAGTTTTGCCGAGTCCTGAAGGCTTCTGTCTTGGCCTTCAGATGCTTTCCTTCGCCCCTGTTAACACGCACACATCCCCAGAAATGCCTCCACTGTTACTCAAACACGCTTGCAGCTCTTAAGGAAAAAGCCATACTGGGTTTGTGGGAATCTTCCTAGGACTGGTGCAGTGGAGGGCTGGCATCCAAGGGGACTGGCTGCCTGGGGGAGAAAGAGCAGGAATCCTGAAGGAAGAAGAGAAGCTTAGGAAGGGAGGGAGGGAGGGTGGACCCTCCACCAGGACCCTACGCTTATTCTT
Source organism: Vulpes vulpes (assembly GCF_048418805.1). Taxonomy (NCBI): domain Eukaryota; kingdom Metazoa; phylum Chordata; class Mammalia; order Carnivora; family Canidae; genus Vulpes; species Vulpes vulpes. The sequence continues at coordinate 594,539 of NW_027325673.1, forward strand.
TCTGGCTCTATTGAGGTGTGATTGACAAAAATTGTCTTTATTTCAGGTGCACAATGTGAGGCTTTCATACACCTACGTATTGTGAAATGGTCACCTCCATCAAGCTAATTAAGATGGCCATCACCTCCTGGGGCTGCCTCTGTGCGTTTGCATGTGGACATCTGAGATCTGCTCTCTCGGCACACGCCAAGGACACAGCCTGTTATTACTGACTGTGTGGCCACTGTCCCTTGGGATGGGCTCTAAGGATTCTCTGACCTGGGAGCAAGTGTGGCTTCTGAGAGCTCCTTCTTCCACCCCTCCTTCTCTCCCCACCACCCTGGCCAAGGCCATGGTCCAGAATACAAAGGAGAATGATCGCTTTGAAAAAGTGCCTTCACCTCCAAGGCGTTCCATTGTCACCTTGAAATTAGAGCGGAATGGACAAGAGGATGAGAGCAGCTGTGCCTTTCATCTCTGAGTCTTCCTCTCCTTCCCTGCTCCCCCCCCCATGCCAACATCCAGGGTCACTCACCCTGGGCACAGGCACCTAGCCAGCCCCCAGACATCCCTCCTTCCCTTTTCTCCCCTCCTTTCCTCTCACCTCCCTCCCTCTCCCCTCCTCTCTCCTCCCTTCCCTTCCTCCCCCCTGCCCTTCTCTTCCTCCCTTCCCTCTCATTCCTCCTGCAGCAGGATAAGGATGCATCCTTATGTGGACTATTTTTTCCTTAGAAAGGCTGCTTTGGGGCCTTGTCAGGCCCAGGTCACTGAACCATCACCTTCCAGGAAACGATGGGGATTTTTCTGAGATGGGCTCCGGCCCCAAAGCCCTGTCCCTGCCCCTCTCTCTCTCCTGTCCTGGGGCTCTGGGGTGGGCAGTGGTAAAGGACCTTCATGCCTTCCTTCACTTCTTATCCTTTGTCCCTACTAAGTGTCATCCACAGGGTACCCTGTCCCTCTCCTCACAGACCCCACATCCAAGAAGCAGAGCCCCTCACTGCTGCAGGTCATCGAGTCCAGTGGGTGCCGAGGACTGTCTCCTTGTTCTACCTTCAGAGCAGACTGCGCCACACAGAGGTACGTGGGCATCAGGTTCCTAGTCTGTTTTCATTATGATTCATTCCACTGGCACCAACTGGGTTCTCATCCAGGGCCATCAGTGAAATCTACTGTTGTTTTTGTTATTATCATTTTCTAAAAGGATTTCTTAGCTTTTTATCTGCAAAATGAACGCAGCTATGACTTCCTCAAAAGGTTTTAGATCGGGATTTAGTAAGTACATTTTCTTTTTTTTTACAAATTTATTTTTTATTGGTGTTCAATTTGCCAACATATAGAATAACACCCAGTGCTCATCCAATCAAGTGCCCCTCTCAGTGCCTGTCACCCAGTCACCCCCACCCCCCGCCCACCTCCCCTTCCACCACCCCTAGTTCGTTTCCCAGAGTTAGGAGTCTCTCACGTTCTGTCTCCCTCCCTGATATTTCCCACTCATTTTTCCTTCTTTCCCCTTTATTCCCTTTCACTATTTTTATATTCCCCAAATGAATGAGACCATATAATGTTTGTCTTTCTCCGATTGACTTATTTTACTCAGCATAATACCCTCCAGTGTCTTCCACGTTGAAGCAAATGATGGGTATTTGTCGTTTCTAATGGCTGAGGAATATTCCATTGTAAACACAGACCACAGCTTCTTTATCCATCATCTGTCAGTGGACACCGAGGCTCCTTCCACAGTTTGGCTATTGTGGACATTGCTGCTAGAAACATTGGGGTGCGGGTGTCCTGGTGTTTCACTGCATCTGAATCTTTGGGGTAAATCCCCAACAGTGCAATTGCTGGGTCGTAGGGCAGGTCTATTTTTAACTCTTTGAGGAACCTCCACACAGTTTTCCAGAGTGGCTGCACCAGTTCACATTCCCACCAACAGTGCAGGAGGGTTCCCTTTTCTCCGCATCCTCTCCAGCATTTGTGGTTTCCTGCCTTGTTAATTTTCCCCATTCTCACTGGCGTGAGGTGGGATCTCATTGTGGTTTTGACTTGTATTTCCCTGATGGCAAGTGATGCGGAGCATTTCCTCATGTGCGTGTTGGCCATGTCCATGTCTTCCTCTGTGAGATTTCTCTTCATGTCTTTTGCCCATTTCATGATTGGATTGTTTGTTTCTTTGCTGTTGAGTTTAATAAGTTCTTTATAGATCTCGAATACCCCTTTATCTGATAGGGCATTTGCAAATACCTCCTCCCATTCTGTAGGTTGTCTTTTAGTTTTGTTGACTGTATCTTTTGCTGTGCAAACGCTTCTTATCTTGATGAAGCTTTTGCACAGTAAGTACATTTTCTACCTATGTATATATACATGAACGATGGCACCTGGCTTCTAAGTGCGTTTATCGTAGTGGTCTACAAAACACTCTGCGTGGTAGGAATCACTAACCTCGTTTTACAGGTGATCATGGGATCATTACTCAGTAAGCATACACACAAAGAAAACTCCACTGACTTTTGATCTGTGACAGTCTCAGGAAGTACCTGCTTTTGGGTGCCATCTTTCCACACCAAGGGGTAGAAATATGCAAATAGGAAGCTTGTGGAGATCTTCCTGGTCTTCCATGGCCCAGATGTGGAAGAGGAGGTGACTTAACAATTATTGGCTAGATTTTTAGTGAATGTTCTGAGTAGATTTACAAATGCATTTGAGACTTGTTACCTTGTACCACCAGCTCCTACCTGTGGTCTCAGCTCTGGCAGTAGCCTCTGAATGACCATGTCAGGCTCTTTCATTTCTCTGGGCCTCAATTTCTCCATTTATAGAATGGGAGGGTGGAGAAAGGCTCAAGATTATGGTCCAGAGGCAGAGCCACTGTCTCTATTTGACTATTTGTTCCCTGAGACAAGGTGTCTGGTCCAGGAAACACCAGTAAGGCAGTCCCACTGAGCACACTTTCAATATGCACAGATGTGTTACCACAATTTGGTTAAATAATGCCAGTTTCTGACAGCATGGTTCACATTCCAGTTCCTGGCACATTGACTGTGAGAAAGGACCAGCACACTTGATGGACAAGCAGACCTGAGGTGGGGGGTATGAAGGCAGGCCTCCTATGCCCCTCCCCAGGTTGAATGTCATCATCTTTAATGAAAGGAATATGATGGTAAGGTCCCAGGTCTGCCACTCGCCAGCTCTGGGACTCTGAGCAAGTCACAGAACCTCTCTGATCTTCAGTTTGCTCACCTAAAATTTTCTCAGAGGGAATAGGAATACTTCTATTTGGAAGTTGCTCTGAACATTGATATTTGGAAAGAACTTTAGAAAGAAGTTAGAGCCCACGCTTTTACAGGAAAAGAGGTGACCATTCTTTGAAAAGCATAGTGTTGCACACACAGGGATTCATGTGCATAGACTGGATGTTAGTTATTAGTATTGTTCTCTGGCACTCTTGGGTCCATAGGAAAGTGGGTCCTACAATATAGTGGGAGTTTTGACTCTTAAAATTATAGAAAAGAATTCAAATTGGTAAGGGGGCCTGGTAAGTTTTGAATTCAAACAGTGGGAGATTCTAAGACACTAAGACAACCTGCCGGAGGTCCCAGGTCACACCCTCCACACCCCCACTCTCACTTCCATCTCCTACTTATTTCTATCTTGTCATCTCTCTTGTTCTTCTCTTCTCATCTTTGTCCCCTTTCTTCCCTTTCTTTTCTGTCTTCCTTCCCAGTATAGCATCCCAGGACCATCTAGATATAGGATGCAGGAATGAGAGTACCTCCTTTCTCTCAGGACTTCCTGTACTCTCAGGTCGGAGAGGGAATAACCCTGAGAGGAGGCAGCATGTGGTCACCCCCCCAGGGGTCACGTAGGAAGAATGCCCTCGACCTCAGCCACAGTGAAGAGCAAACAGTTACTGAGATGGCAGTATGTACACCCACACCCCAAATCAGACCCAAACGTCCAGAATATAGCACCCATGCATGTAATACAAAACTTTATTTTTTCCCCTCAAACCATTTTTGAAGGTTACAAATGTAACAGAATGCCCTGGCTTAGGTTAGATTCAAAAATTTTGAAGATTGGAAACTATCCTTTAAGAGATGTAAGTCATTTCTAGACCCAAAGAGTAGGCCAAATTAAACATTTTTAGGGCAGACTAAACTTTGTTCTACTACATGATAGTGCACATGTAGAGAATTTCTTATCCTCATGTCTTGGGGAAAAAATTTTAATTCATCAAAGCAACTCAAATGAGTCATCTGAGACAGAATGAGAAAGGACGTGTTCAGCTTACTTATGGGGATTAATTGGATGTAGTAATTGGATGTAGAAGAAGAATTTCTACAGACTTTGTTGCTTGAGTTGGAGAAATGCCACTTTTCCCTGCATGGGGTTGGACTGTCATGGTCCTTACTTCATGTTCTTATACAGTCAGATCACTTCTCACAAAAGCAACTGTGAGGTGAGAGCTTGAGAGCCTCAAAAAAAAATCAGGACAATTAATATTCACCTCATGCTGGAGAAAGAAGTAGGCAAAGCAACGCTGCAAAGCTGTGTGGTGCTATTTCCAGCCGAGCACCAGAGCAGCAGGTCAGTTGGTGTCTAAAGTCATAAATCAAGGCGTTTTTAATTCTTATTATGCACTAGACACAACCTCAAACCTAACCCAACAAATGAAAGACGCAATAGACTCCAAGTTTCTTCACAGAACTCAGTGCTTATACCTACCTGGCCCCAAATAATCCTCCCATCTTTATTTCCCAGCTCAGCCATAATATGTTTGAAACGTCCCAGTTAGCACCATGACCCCCCAACAGTAGTATATTTCCTATTGGATCTTCTGGGAATGACCTTTTCAATTCCAATTTCTCTTGATCATTAACGTTTATGTTAAATGCACATCTCTGTGAAGTTTCTTCAGACTCATCTGGCCTATAGAATGCACACTTCCTTCTGTTTCCACATTCCACATACTTTTGTCAAAGGACATCACATTTTGGAAAACAACACAGCATGGAATGAGGTAGGTGAGCAAAGTTGTTATTAGAACCATGGAGCAAAAGTGCTCACTCACATTGAAATCCAGATTTCACTATTATCACCACCCGTTAACACTGGCTAGCAAAGTGATTTTGAGCAATTTACTTAATCTTTTTAAACCTCAATTACCTCTTCCTAAACATGCAGATAATCTTAATAGCTGCTCCAACAGTTGTGAGGACTAAATACAGCAAAGCATTGAAATATCTAGGCACAATATCTAGCACAGAAGCTGTGCTCAGTACCTAACCACTATCATCACCAATATCACCATCATCGTTATCAAGAGATCATCATCCCTGGAACTGGAGAGTATTATGCTGAGTGAAATGACTCAATCGGAGAAGGACAAACATTGCATGTTCTCATTCATTTGGGGAACATAAATAATAGTGAAAGGGAATAGAAGGGAAGGGAGAAAAAATGAGTGGGAAATATCAGAAAGGGAG